>NW_017731590.1:2093229-2097340 GCF_001890085.2 Hipposideros armiger
ACCAAAAGCATTATAAAAAAATAAAACCAAATATAAATATCCCTCATAAACATAATCCTTAACAAAATTTTATTAAATCTATTCCAGCAGTGTATAATGAAGATAATACATCATACCCATGTGGAATTTATCACAGGGATGCAAATTGCTTTAACATTGAAAATCAATCAATTAAACTCAGCTCATTAACAGAGTAAAGCTGAAAAAAAACATATGATCATCTCAGCATATACAGAAAAATCATTTGGTAGCATTTGATAAAATTCAAAACCCATTTATTTTACAAACTCAGCAAACTAGTAATAGAAGGGATCTTCCTCAACCTGATTAATGGCATCTTTGAAAAACTTACTGTTAACATTACACTTTGTGGGAAAACACTGAATCCTTTCTCCCTAAGTTCAGGAACAAGGCAAGGATGCCCACTATCCCCTCTCCTAACCAATATCCTATTAGAGGTACTAACCAATGCAAGAAAGCCAGACAAGAAATAGAAGCTATCAGATTGAATAGAAAGAAATAAAGCTGTCTTTATTTGCAGACAGCCTGCTTGTCTAAGTAAAAAATCCTAAGTTACTTACAAAAATGCTACTAAAACTAATACCTGAGTTTGGTAAGCCTTCATGACACAAAGCCAATATATAAAAGTTGTGTTTTTCTATATCAGCTGCTACGGACTAAATTGTGTCCTCCCCCCACCCCATTCACATGTTGAAGCCCTAATCCTCAGTGTGACTGTATTTGGAGACAGGCTCTATAAGAGGGTCATATACATTGAGTGAGGTCATAAGGGCGAGGCCTTAATCCAATAGGACTAGTGTTCTTATAAGAAGAGGAAGAGACACCAGATCTCCCAGATTCTCCTTCTCCCTCTCCCTCACCTCTTCCCCCTACTCTCTCTCTGCATGTACACAGAGGAAAGGCCATGTGAGGACACAGCAAGAAGGGAGCTGTCTGCAAGCCAGGAAGAGGAAGCGAAACCTCACCAGACACCAACCCTGCTGGCATGGTGGTCTTGGACTTCCATCCTCCAGAACTGTAAGAAATGCATTTCTGTTGTTTGAGCTACCCATCTATGGTATCTTGTTATGGCATCCCAAGCCAATTAATACACTAAGTATGAATAATGGAAATGGAAATAAAAGAACTATGGTTACAAAATTATTTAAGCAATATGGAAAAATAGAATTTCAAATAAAAATAAAAGAATAAAAGACTACTACATGGGAACTGTTTAAAATTATCTTAAATATTTAGTTAGTGTTTAAACAACACAAAATTGAACATTATATAAAAAAAATCAAAATATTGAAACATAAGAACCAATGGAAGCCTCAGAACCAGTGACTGGATAAAATAGTCAGTTTAACATAAGTTATTAATAAAATTACTTATTGAGTGTTCCGATTAAGGTTGACATTGAAAAAGTTAGATTGACACCAAAATTTTTCTTTTGTTGCCTAATAAAAAACTCAACCTTTTTTATTTTTCCAGGAACACTTGAAAGAAAGATGTTTAATGTTCACATAGAATACTATTTTAATATATGCTAAATAGATCACTATAATAATGTTAATGAGAACTTTCAAATACCTAATTTGATTTATTTGAACTGCCATCACCTGGGAGCAGTGAATTAAAATTTTCTTTACTTTAAAAAAAGCAACATGGGTATAATAGTATCAACAATATAAAAGACCTAGAAATAGATGTCGCATATGTACATATAAATATTCTTGTATATATACACACACATACAAGTCAATATACAAAAATTATATACACATGTAGTCTCAATGACTAAACTATTATGAGTGGCTTTCACTCTTTTATATTATTAGAAGGACATAAGCAAATGAACTAGGTAGTAGGCAGTTATGAAAACTCACAGGGAACCAAAGAAGCTTGGGGGTGCAGCTCAGCAGCTGTGAGGACACTTGAAGACACTAAGTCTTGGTCACAGTATGTATTTAATCATAATGATCTCTGAATGTTTTCGGAATGAATGTGTGAAATTCTATTTTTTCCTGATATTTCCTCCAGCTGACTGCAACATTCCAGGCAGTAGGCTGATTAGCTAAAAGAAAGCACCATGCCAAAGAGAACATCAGAGTCTGATTATGAATCTGTAATGATAAGTTGCAACCAGAGGTCCAGCTCTTGAAAGAATGATAGCAGCTACCTGGAGCAAAGGTGTTGAGAAAGGATTTTGAGACTTTTCTTGAACTCAGTAGGGGAGAGAATTATAGTCACAGAGGCATGGCTACTGTGGGGTTGTCAGCATGCACACCTCTTAATAGCCATCCCTGCCTGAAATAACGTCATTGGATCCAGGAGGGAGAAGTAGGCCCTCAGTTGGCATTAAATAATGGTACAAGTAATCAACCTTTGACCTTTGGTGACCATTCAGCTCTCTGCTACATGTCCAGCTACATTTCAGATTTTTGTCAGGCCCTTTCCACAATGGCTAAACCCAAATACCATCATGTGAGCTTAACCATTTGATTAGCTACTTTGCAGTGTTACATAAATGAAAAATTCACACACATACACACACACACAGATATGCTTTCATAGAAGGGAAAACTAAAGTTAGTGGATGTGTTTGGACTTACCCATGCAGGCAACTGCTAAATGACAAACCCAGACCTAAATTTTAGTTCTTTTGTCCAGTGTGCATTTCAATACCACAGACAAGTATCTTCAAGTTACAAGCATCAGAGTCATGTATAAAAACAGTATGTGATTTGGCCAAAAGTAGAAAGCTANGTCCCTGCCATGTATTTAAGATTTCATCATGTCTTTTCCTGGCATGTTGACCTTGAAACACCCTTGGTTGCAGCTCTGTCTTTAAAGATCTGATATTGACCATTCTTTCCAATTCTTTCTCATCCTGGAGCCCAAGAGGATTCACAGTGCTGGGGAGGGTGAGGAATGAGCCTAAGACTAGTTAATTGTAAAAGGCCTTGAATTTCACCTGAAGACACGTAGTTTTCATGTTATTAAATACTTGGTAAGTGCCTACTATGTGCCAGACACTCTACTAGATGCTGGGCAGATGAACAAGACAGACCAAGTTCCTATGCCATGGAAGGAGATTCTAGTGGAAAATCTTAGGAGTGCCCGCCCTACAGAAAAAGCAGCTCCATGGAAACTTTTTAAGCAGGAAAGAATCTGTATTCAGGGATGACTGCCTCATTTCACAGCTTCCTGTTCCTTCATGCTTCGGCCTCTTTCAACCTGATAATATTTTTTCTCTGTGGTAATTGAAAAAGGCTGATTAGGATTCTCTCCCTCCATCAAAACCAATCAATTATTCAGTTTTATTTTCCCAAAGTGTGTTGGGTGACAAATCTTATCAATAAATTAATATTAAAAAGGGACTTTTCATAATGATAAAAGACACATTCATTAAGAGCATAACTATTCTACTTTTGTATGCCTCTAAGAACAGAACTTCAAAAAATGAAACAAAACTGATAAAAATAAAAGGGGAAATAGAAAAATCTACAATTATTGCTAGAGATTTCAGCACACCTATCTCAATAATTGATAGAACAAGTAAAGAGAAAATTAGTAAGAACACAGGAGACTGGAACACCATCAATCAATTTGACCTAATTGAAATTTGTAGAACACTCCACCAAACAATAGCAGAATATATATTCTTTTAAGTGCACTCAAAATATTTACCCAGACAGACCATTTGCTGGTCAATAAAACAAGTCACTATAAACTGAAGGGGACTGAAATAGTATGAGGCCTGTTTTTTTACCACAGTGTAATTAAACTAGAAAATACTGCCATTTGTCACATCATGGATAGATCTTGAGATGATCATACTAAGCAAAATAAATTAGACAGAAAAAGTCAAGAACCATATTATTTCACTCATATGTGGGATATAAAACAAGCAAGACAAACAAACAAACACAAACTCAGACACAGACAACAGTGTAGTTGTTATCAAAGGGTAAGGGGGGTAATGGAAGAAGAGGGTAAAGGGGATCAAATACAATATATAGTGATGGAAGGAGAACTGACTTTGGATGGTGAACACACATTGCAATATATAGATGATGTATTATAGAATCATACTCTTGAAACCTAT
>NW_017731590.1:2101624-2106936 GCF_001890085.2 Hipposideros armiger
CTATCCTGTTATACTTGTATTCCCACTATACATGCCTTTAAACCTTATAAAGCTCTCTAGGCCATTAATATTCCCATTTTCTCTGAACCCATTCATTCTCTCCTTGATTCTCTTTCTTTTCCTGGGTGACTACTCAAGCTATGTGCTTAACAGAATCCTCAACCTCTCAAGTGATTATAGTACCACACATGTTCACCCATCCTGTGACAAAACTTTTACCTCTTGTGATTTATGTTTAACAGAAGTCCATAGACACATGAATGTAAGAAAGAAGAATTTTAGAATTGATTAATAAGAGTATCAAATTATCTTTAGAAAATGTCTCCAAATTATAAAGAGAATATAATAGCAATAAAGAGCAAAGAACAAAAAAGTGTATATGGCACTTACTTGCTATTTGTGTATGATAGTGAACCAAAAACATATATTTACCACATGCAAGTCACTGTAAATTGAGAGATAAAAGTAGAATGCACTCCCTAAATCATAGTCCTTCCCTTCAAGGAAAGTATAGGCTAGTTGAGGAGATAAAGCAAATAACAATAACTAGACTTACTGAGTGCCTACTATTTGTCAGACTTGTTAAATTTGTAATAACTAAGCTTTACAATATCCCAGCCGATGAGGTAGCTTTTGCTACATTAACAAATTACTTCAAAATTTAGCAGTAAAGCAGTCATTCTCAAAATGTGGAATGTGGTACCTGGACCACCTGCATCAACATTACATGGGAACCAGTTAGAAATGCAATTTAGAGACCCCCATCCAAGACCAAGGAATCAGAAACTCTGGGGGTGGAGACCAGTAGCCTTTGTCTTAACAAGCCCCCAAAGTGAGTCTGATGCAAGCTAAATTTGGGGACCCACTATCTTAAAACAAGCATATATGTTTTTAAACTCAGAAGTCAATTGTATGTGTTGGTAATTTGGGTTGAGTTCAGTGAGTGATTCTTTTCATCTCAGTTGTGTTCATTTATATGTATTCCAGTAAGTCAGCTGGTTACTGGCTAATCTACAATGTTAACAGCTGAGACAGCTCATTTTTGCCCAGAGTGGACTCACAAACTCCAGGAAGTTGGCCTTGGCTTATTCAAGTGATAGTTGAGCAGGATTCCAGGGGAGCAAGCGGGAACATGCAAGATCTCTCTTGAGGCTTAAGTTCAGAACTGGCACATTCACATTCATCACATTCTATTGGTTAAAGCAAGTCTCAAGCCCAGCTCAAGTTCAAGGACTGGAAAAATAGACTCTACCTATTGATGCATGAGCTACAAAGTCACATTGCAAAAAGCAAGAATATAAAATTGAGAATGGAAGCCATTGCTTGTCACTAGTATACAACATGACAGATAATCTAACAGATTAGGTATAAGAGTAAGAAATTGAAGTTCAGCAAATTTAATAATTTTTACAAGGTCACCCATCTAGTAAGTGGCAGATGCTAGATATAAATTTAAGCCTAATATTCCCACTAATTAGATCATCTATAAATAGATACAACATAACATAGTATGTGATAAGTAGAATAATAGAGGCCCAGATATGAGCTTACCAAAGTTCCAAAGAGGGAGATATGATTTCTGGCTGGAGAGATTAGAAAATTCTCAATGGGGGTAGTAAAATTTGAATATTTGATTCCAGTCCCTCCTGGCTTGCAGAGTTTCTGCTGAAAACTCTGATGATAGTCCAACTATTGAAAGAGAGAAACTAAGAGCCAGAAATAATATACCCAGCAAAGTTATTCTTTATATATGAAGGAAGAATAAAGACATTTCCAGACATACAGAAGCTGAGGGAATTTTCCAACACATGACCTGCCTTACAGGAAATACTAAAGGAGGCTATTNCAAACTGGGGCCCTGCTGCTCAGAGCTGGTGTCCCAAGCCAACTCCTAACCAGCGTGCCAGTCGGCCAGCCCCATTCTCTTCTCTAGTCAATCAGAAGGAATTTGAAAGCATTTCTTTAACCTCTATATACATATAGCTTGACACAATACCTGGCACACCATAGGCACCCACAAAGTTGTTGGTAAATAAATAATTAAACAATACAACTCATTTTCAGTCTTTTACAAGACTGTGGCATTTGTCAAGGAAGTGATCTGGGCATCTGAAGAAATGTACCTCCACTGATTTAAATACAATCTATCATTTATTAATATCAGCTAGAGACCTGGCACTAAGCCAGGCACTTTAATATACACTTTCTTCCTTGACCACTTACAATAAATCTGTAAAATAGATATTATTTGCCTTTTTGTACAGATGAAAAACTTGATGTTCAGCGAGACCAAACAATATATCCTATTTTATATAGTATGAAGGAAATCTGTACCTTCAAAGTCCTACTCTTTCCACAGCAATATTAGTTAAATTGGAGATATACGTATATATTTTAAGAACTGTCTGGAATACTTCCTAAAATTATGATCAGGATTCTACATAATTCTTAAGAAGTCAGTCTTTTAAATGATCAAATCTAGGAACATATTTGTGAAATACTTATTTTCCACTGTTTTCTTATTTTCCATTTTTAAATTGTTTTCTTTGTGTATTAGAATGTAAAGTAAAATCTATTTAGCAGTGTCCTGGTGTATAATGTTTTCCTCTACTGAGCCCTGAGAAGGTCCAACCAGGTTGTAATTCAAATTTACAACAGTTCTTCACTTGTAGCATAACCTCCCTCCCTATTTTGTCCTTTGGTTGACCTCATAATGACTTTTACTGTATTTATGCAAGACCATTCCAATTAGCCCCTTGGAACTTTCAAATAGAGAAGAAACAGAAAAGAATGAAAAGAGGAAAGAAGGCAAACAATGATCTGGGGTAGCATTTAACTAGCAGGAACTTTTCACACTGTCAGGTCATAGAAACACAGAAAGTCAAAAGAGTCCTTGAGTTCTCGTAATCCAGCCCCATAATATTTACAGATGTGTTTACTTTGGCATATGCAAAGGAACACAGGGTTTATAGTCAGCCAATCTGGGGTCAAATCCTGACTTTGCTACTTTTGGCTTTATGAGCCTTATTTAATATGTTACTTCACCGTGTTTTCCCTAATTATACAATGAGAATGCTGATATCTAACTCACAGGAATCTTTAGAGGACCAAATGTGCTAATATAAACAGCACTAAATACATGCCTGGCACATCGGAAGAGCTCCTGCATGTTAGCCCCTATGTTGTCATTATTGTTGTAATACCATGGTGCTTCGCTGGGCAATTCTAAATGTATAATTGTCTGGGTGTTGCTTGATATGATTGCAGACTGATGATACTGTTACTGTTCGGCTACTCTCAGACAATGGCCTGGATCTGAGTAGAGGTATTAAAAAGTAAATTTAGCCACCATGCCTCTGGTAAGTTTTTCAGTTTGGTCCTTAAAACAGCATTCTGATGATAATACCTAAGAATTCCAGGGCAGGCTTTCCTGACTAAACATATATATTTTCCAGTGGAATCTTCCCAACTTTTTCCATGCATTTATTTAAATTTATTTCATTAAGTTTATTGATGGATCCCAGTCTCTTGCCTTAATTTCTCTAATACTTCTGAATGTTTTCCCTCTATTTACACACTCCTGTCCAGAGAGAGTGGCAGATGCATATATAAAGGGTAAATTTGGGAAGCAAACCTGGGCATGCTCAGTGTAGGCCCTTCCATTTTCCTCTTGAAGCATGTTAACCCTAGAGAACATACATTCTTCCCTGCTTCTACATGCCACATATTTTATGAGGACTTGTTTCGTTTGATGAGGCCTGTGGATGTTTGGCCATATCTGTAATTATATGAGTAATCTGCATAATCTGGATCAATATCAGAAGTTTACTGTTCTGCATATAAATTATATCTTCCAACTTAGTCTTATTAAAGTAAAGCTGGGAGCCAATATATTTTGACCACCATCTGCTGACTCTTTGAACCAGAAAGGGGAATACTGTTTTGGGGACTCTCCCAAAGATCCCTGAGTTGAGTTTGGGGTCATGAAATCTTAGATTCAGACTATTTGTTTTTCTTACAGCCCTTTACTAAAGAGTTCTTGTGTACACTACATTCACACATTGGAATTATGCTACCTAATAATTTCATACCATCTAACACACTTATCACCTAGGTGTGTATACCATTCTAAGATACTTTTGCCTTTAGATTATGAATGTTGATTCATAATCTTGATTTGGAACCAAGCAAGCTCAATCTAGAGTTGCACGGCTTGTCTGCTTTTACATGATCTCTGAGGCTCTACATTGTAGAACCTGCTAATTATACTTATGAATATTGGATATCCAGATTGTGCCTCTACCATTTGAAATAAAGTAGTTTTATTTAATGGGCAAATAAAGAGAAACGTGGGCCACTATCAAGTTAGATATGCAAGTTCTGCTTGTACAGAGAAACTGCTTGTACAGGAAAAATCATCACAAATCCAAAACCAAAAATTCATTAAAGAAGTTTACCTGTGATGCTTCCTCAGCCTTGGGAAATAGGCTGGCTCAGAAACAGTGTAAAGGCCAAAAACAGCGAAGTAACGAAGGATGCTTTATAGGTGAAGAGCAAATGAGGGTTCAGGAAACAGTTTTTGTTCTGGAAATGACAGAATAAACTAAAGTACCAAGAAACGAAAGGGCAAGGAATGTATTTACAAAGGGAGTTGAACTTTCAGAGGACAAACTAGATCTGTAGAAACAGAGGAGCAAAAGGGAATGTATCAAATGAATACAGATCTAATTTATTTAAAAGACAATACTGGAAAAAATGGAGGACCTGAACTGAGCATGTCTGGTTTATTTTTGTCAGATTTACCAATCAGATATATCACTCCAGCTCCCTTGGGATAGATTGAGTAAAGGCGCTGAGGGAGACCAGAGGTGTAAGACTAACTGGGTTCTCTGCACGTAAAAGAAAATCCAAGAAATGGAGGGAAAGGATTTCCTCCTAACACCCAGCAGTGAAACACATGATAAAATTAATAAAATGTATTTATAAATTAAAACCCATGAAAGAAGATAAGAGCAGACCTATTAATTATTAGTGTTAATATAATCCACCTAATAGTTGCCAGTACTTAGTTCATAATTTAGCAAAAAAAATCCCTAAAATCTACTACACACCAGGCACTATGCTGGTTACTACAGTTGAACTGATGTAAAAGATATGGTCCTAACTTTTAGGGGCTTACAGTAAAATGATGAAGAAATACATTTAATGAATAACTAAAATATGATGTGTGTTAGCACAGAAGTATTCACAAGAAGCCTTAAGAGCAAAGAGGAGGGGGACTTAATCTGGAAACAGCTAATCTTCAGGTTTGG
>NW_017731590.1:2109263-2110471 GCF_001890085.2 Hipposideros armiger
AAATCAACTCACAGCATCAATAGGGATAATTTCTGACAACAAAAACATAAAAGGAGAAAGAGTAAAGTTCTGAATTTGCAAAGGGGAATGGAGATAAGCATGCTGAAGACAAAGAATTACTGTATATATTAAACTTTCTTTTACATAAACTTAATGGTAACCACTCAAAAAATAATCCAGAACTGAGTCACATAACATAAAACAGAGGAAACAGAGAGAAAAATCATAGAATAGCACCAAAGTAAAATAACAAACAGAAACAAAGGGCAAGGAAACAATGGAGACACTGAGCTAACAGAAAATAAAAGATAAACAACTATAGAAAATCCTCATATCTCAATAATCACCCTAAATGTAAATGGAATGAACTCACCAATAAAAAGGCAGAGAGTAGTAGACTGAATCAAAAAAACAAAACCTGGGCCGGCCGAGTGGCTTGTTGGTTAAGAGTTGGCTTGGGAGTGTGAGTACTGAGCAGCAGGGCCGCTGGTTCGGTTCCCACATGGGCCAGTAACGCTGCGTCCTCTATAGCTAAGATGGTGAACAACAGCTCAACCTGGAGCTGGGCTGCCGTGAGTCGCCGGTGATGGCGTAGGCTGTAGCCTCTGCTGCCATGTGCCACCGTGAGCAGCTGTCCAAGGGCCAGCGACAGATCTGCCTCAGCTGGGAGGACGCAATGATCATAATACCAACATGGGCCAGTGAAGTGGCGTCCTCCACAATTAGACTGGAAAACAAAAGGACAGCAACTTGACTGTTCCCCTTCCCCAATACACTAACGCTGTTCCCTCATCCAATTTCCCAATAAAATCTTAAAAAAAACAAACATACAAAAAACACAACCAAATGCTGCCTTCAAAAGACACATCTCAGCTACAAGGACAAATATAGACTCAAAGTGAAAGAGTGGAAAACAAAACTCCAAGCAAATGGAATTCAGAAAAAAGTGGGTGTAGCCATACTTACATGTGACAAAACAGACTTTAGAATTAAAAAAAAGGTAACAAGGTAACAAGAAACAAAGATGGATGTTTCATAATGATAAAGGGGACAATACAACAAAAAGATAGTACTTATTAATATCTATGACCCCAATCAGGGAGCACCAAAATATACAAAGGAAGCACTAAAAGAACTAAAAAGAGAAACTGACAAAAACACAATTATAATAGGGGACCTAAATATACCATTGACAGCTATGGATAGAT
>NW_017731590.1:2112011-2115309 GCF_001890085.2 Hipposideros armiger
TGCCAAGGTAAGGAATTTGAACTTGAAGATTTCTGAGCAAAATATGAAAATATATTATATATAACTTCCAACAATTCTTATCTTTTTGCATATTATCTGCTTGTGGATTCACCCATGGAAAACATTTTGTTTAGGAGTCACTTTCCACGTTTCAATTCTCTTTCATCCTCTTTTAGCACACATTGTTCAGGAATACAGTTACCAAGCTAATTTGGCCTCATTCAGATCTGATGTTGAATAGACTACAAGATTGAGTTAGGTGACATTTTCTCTAAATCAAAGCTTTCTAACTGGGCATGTGCAGTGCACATGAATTAAAATGTGCCAAGACTGATCTTCTCATCAATTTGGGCACCACATTGGCTCTGGAGTGTCTGGAGCCCCCTCAGGCCACAAACTACTGTGTTGCTTCTCTCCAGTCTGCTGTGCAAATATTAAACATTATTTTCTCTGTGTTCCATATACGAGGCCTGACAATTAAGTTTGCAAACTTGTTGCAAGAATGTTGCTAACCTTTTTTTGATATCAGGAATATTTATTATAGAATTTGTACCAACTGGACAAACAATTAACCAAGTTTACTATTTGGAAGTGCTGAAAAGGCTGTGTGAAAAAGTTAGACGAACTTTTTGCCAACAATTCATGCCTCTTGTATCACAACAATGCACCAGCTCACATGGCACTGTCTGTGAGGGAGTTTTTAGCCAGTAAACAAAGAACTGTATTGGAACACCCTCCCTACTCACCTGTTCTAGCCCCCAATTACTTCTTTCTTTACCCAAAGCTAAAGAAAATACTGAAAGGAAGACATTTTGATGACATTCAGGACATCAAGGGTAATAGGACAGCTCTGATGGCCATTCCAGAAAAAGAGCTCTAAAATTACTTTGAAGGGTGAAGTAGGCACTGACATTGGTGCCTAGCTTCCCAAGGGGAGTACTTTGAAGGTGACCAAAGTGATATTCAGCAATGAGGTATGTAGCACTTTTTCTAGGATGAATTCGCGAACTTAATTGTCAGACCCCATATGTAAAAATTAGGAGGCACTACAGTAGATGTCCTCTGTGAACAGCCTTCTAAAGCCCAAGGGATGCTAAAAGACCTCCATAACTGTAAAAAGATTTGTGGAATCCTGGGGTGCTCCCAGAACTGTGTTCTTTTTTCAAGACTCCCAGGTGACTCTAAAACCCTACCATGGTTGTGAATCACTATTACAGAAATTTTTGTCTAGTAACCTAGTCTTTTAACTTCTGTCTTTGGTTCATGACAAACTATTAACAGGGAGGTTAAGGGGTCCCACCCCATTTCAATTCTTGCCCCAGCCCCAATAACGCTTTAACAATAGTGACCATCTTACCAACCTCCTTACTACACTTTTAATTTCACTCCCTTCAAGCTTTTGTTCCATGAGCCACACTTAGGTCAACCTGACTTCTCTGAAAGACCAACCTCGGAAAGGACATAAACAGACATCCAAATACATAGTTTGATTTGCAAGTGGCCCAGTAGCTTCATGGAAGAGAGCATAAACCTAGATCCACAGCCATTCATTAAACTGGAGGCTTGTGAAGGGGCTTCAACTAAAGAAGAAGAAAATAAACTTCCTAAGAGAGAGAAGAAAAAAAATCACACTAATTGAAGTCTGACCGAATGGGCCAGACCAACTGGGCCTGACTGGAGAGAGGAGCACTTTTAGTAGTTACACTAGCAGGTTACATTTCAGCATTCTCTCACCCAGAGATCACCTCACCACCATACTCCCAGAGTCACCTGTGTGTTCTGGAAAAAAGAGTCATTGAAGAGAAGAATGGTGTCATTAAGGTGCATCAGCTCTGTTTTAGAAACTTCCCCTGAAAGGGCTAGCCATGTAAAATGGGAACAGTGCACGTGACTGCGATGGAATCCGAGAGATGGGTTCATAGAGAGGTCAGCAGTGGGAAGGACGTTGCCTGAAGGTAGAGAGTGCTGTTGTCTAGAGGATGTCAGGAGGGGACCAGGGGATGGCATAGGCAGCAACTTGTGAGTAGGAGAGTGGTAGTGCTCAGTTAGGCCTGCTGACAACTGTATTGGATGGTAGAATGAGGAATTACAAAGCTATAGGCAAGTTTGATTATATTTGTTGATGATTTTTCACATAAAATATTTGTTGCATTCTCACTAGATACAAAGTATTGTTTAAAGCTATGGGTTCAATTAAAACTAAAAAGGAAAAAAAAATATTTGTTTCTTATGGATTTTACATTTCAGTAGTGGTTTTATAGAGAAAACCCCATTTCCTCTGGAATAGTCGAAGAGAGTAATTGAATACAGACAGACCTCATTTCATTGCGCTTCACTTTATTGCACTTCACAGATGTTGTGGTTTTTACAATTGAAGGCAAGGCTCTCCACCAGGAAAAAGATTACAACTCACTTTATTGCAGTGGTCTGGATCCAACCCGCAATATCTCTGGGGTGTGCCTGTATTAGGATCCCTAGCAGCAGTAAGGAATAAAGACTGTATTTCAGGTCAGCCAAAGTGGTGAAGGCTCAAAGCTTTGCCAATGAGTGAAGGGTTACTTTAATATTAGCTTAAACAAAGCACATCTAAAAAGGCAAAAGTAATTGATTTTATATACTATATCTTAATATATAATCCCAAACATTTTGGGATTATCTATTTTGGATTATTCCAATCACACATCCCTACATGAATACATGAAAAACAAAACCTAACTTGAAATTACATTCTAGCTATGAATGGTGACCCATATTTCTATGTTTAACGACTTTGAATTCAGCATCTTTGAGCTCTTGGACAATGCTTAGGCACACAAAGATTCATAGAACACAGTTCCCACCTTATTGGGCTCACATTCTCATGGTGCGCACACATAAAACAAATATCCATAACGTTTCATTTGCTCTAATTGCGGCACGTGCAAATTGCCAAGGTATCTCACTGCATCTATTGGGAAGGCCAAGAAATCTCAATAAAGGAGGTACCATTTGTGCTGGTGTTTGGGAAATCCAAACTGATATCAGTCAACAAAGGCATCTTTGTTGGGCCAGATGAAAGGCATCTCTGGCTGAAGAAACAGGACTCTCACTGGAGTGACAACGTACCAAAGGACATGAAATAGTCACAGAGCCACAAGACGCTTCACTATAGTGAGAAAAGCGAGGTAACGTATTTTTTTTCCTTAGCTTTCCTCAGACGCACTTCAAGGCAATACAGACGCTGACCCTAGATGTATCAAAGACAGGTAATTTGAGGCTACATAATGTTAGAATACTTAATTAGGAAAGGCTTCCTTGA
>NW_017731590.1:2117414-2252264 GCF_001890085.2 Hipposideros armiger
CTGCTGCAAGAACCTGGTAAGAGCTGTGCCTGTGAGAGAGCCCCGTCTCCTCACTCAGTGTCCAAGGGCAGGGAGCTCTTAAGCCCTTACCCAGGAGTGAATAAGTGAGGTAGGGGGAGGTGAAGAAATGCCTTGAGTTTTCTCTCCTCCCTCTGATGCTTCCCATTGGCCAAACCCAACCAGAAGGGAGACAGCAAGAGGGCCCAAGAGAGCAGTCCCTGGAGGCCAGTCTCACAGGGCTCAGGCAGGGCACAGGAATGGAAGTATGCTTTGTGCTGGAGGAGAATGGATGTAGAGAGAAAAACAGATTTTATCCTATATTTAAAGTCACACAGATATTGGGTTACAGAGCCATGACCCAGGTCCCAGAACTCCTGTTCTTTTCATTTTCCTACAGCTTAGGCACATAAGAAATATCTCTTTGCAAATAAACTATTGGGTTGTTGGAAAAGTCATGATGTATTTTTTTCTATGTTTTTCATTGCAGAAATGCATCATGATTTTTCTGACAACCCAATATCTGTGTGTGTGTGTGTGTACATGTTATATTGCCTCAATTAAATTAAAACTTTCTCCCAAATATAATGATTACATCTTGTGTGACCTAAGAAGTGATTTAAATGTAGAGACCTTAGTTTCCTAATCTGCACAATAGAATCAATAGTACTTCATAGGGTGTAGCAAGGATTAAATGAGATGACATTTGTAAAATGCTAGCACGGTGCTTGGCACAAAGTAGGTGCTCCATGTGTTTCAGTCCTTTTCTTACACTTTTAAAATATTTTATATAACCAACACAGAGCCCTGTTTTACCTAGAATCTCAATAAATATATATTTATAAAATAAAAATTGATTAATCAAGAAATGCAAAACATGATCAGGGTTTCTTGAAAATATTTGGAGAGAAGTTTCTTACTATGGCCTGATTATGAGATTAAGTTGTTGTAGGTTGTTTCTATAGAAATGACATCATCATGGGAGTGGAGATGAAGATGATCTCCTCCCTCCAGGAAATCACTGTCTATTAGGGAAGACGGACGTATAAACAGCGAATTACAATATAGTTTGAAAAGTGGCTGAACATAGGCAGATAAAGCATGGAGAAGGAAGCCACTGCCAGGGAGTCAAACAAACCTTCAAACACAATGTCACATTTGAGCTGAGCTTTGGAGAATGTTTCAGAATGTGTTTGAAGAATGGACAAGAGAGGGGGAAAGAAAATTTCAGAAAAAGAAAAAAGATGAGTTGTGAAATTAAAAGCAATAATGTGTGCCAAATTGTGTCAACCTTTCCACTGTTTCTTACAAACATGAGTGAGAGAATAGTCTAGAAATATAGTTCTAAGCAACCCCACCAGAGCTTCTCTGAAGATAGTTTTATCTAAAAAGATGATGCCAATGGTGAATTCTATTCCATGTTATATTAGCATTTTAATATAACAAATTATTTTTCCCACATATTCTTTAAAAAAGAATTGGCCCTCTAAAAAACAAATCTGTCATACTTATCCTGTGGTTTCCCTTATTTCCTGGAACCTCTACCTCCTAGGTGCACATTTATTATAGCTTGAGAAGGTGAGACAGTTGTAAAAGTTGTATGTAAGCTCTTTACAAATGTGAATTACCATTATTATTTACAGACTTTAAACTGAAATTGGAAAAGTATGGCCAATTACCCTGACCTTCTCAACCCCACAGGAGAATTAGTTTCCATGCTCTTTCCTTCCTTCTAATGTTGGTCCAACTCAGTGGTCCAATGGCTTATGGCCATTGAAAGCAAGATTGAGAAAGTGCTTCTCAGTTTGGCAATGGAGTTTGGGAATTGGCCAGGCCAATTTATTTCAGTGATTTTAATGTAAAGCACTCAGCAAATTAAACTTGTTGATTATAAAATATTTTCCATTTGCCCCCCCAGTGTCAGCACTTTTATAGGAAATTTAGCTTCCAGTGAAAGAAAAGTGCAAAGTAAGAGTAAGTATAGTTTTCCAAACTCACAAGGGTTGCCTAGAGGCAAAGGGCAAGATAGAACCTGATGCAACAAGTGACCTGTATCTCTCACCTCCAGTCCAAGAGACAAGTTTCATTGCCTAGAGCTTCGTTGCTTAGAACCAAGCATGAAAATTTCAGTCCTGAAATAGGGTGTAGCTTGGAATGTAAGACCACTAATCTTTCATTCTTTTATTTTCACTATATATTTATCAAATAATTTTTTTTTTAAATCAGGTATCATGCAGGAGATTGGAATGCAAAGGCAAATATGAACTCGGCCTAGCCTCTCAAAGAGCTCACCATCCCATAGATAACACAGACACATTATCAAATAATTATGGAAAAACGTGGCAATATACACTCGGCATCCTGAGGCCACTAAGAACAAACAACTAAGCTAGCATTTATCCAGTAGAACAAGCTGCCAGTAGAACAGTGAGAACTAGATCTTGACATATTCAACCAGAGGCTAGAAAATTCCGTATCAGAATCACTGCACCGGTATATGGACTAGATTGGTATTATTTGATAGCAGCACTACTGTTATTTTGGACCCAATAACTCTTTATTGTGGGGGCTGTCCTGTACATGGTGGGATATTTCACAGCCCTGTCCTCTACCACTAGATGCCAGCAGCAGGCACTAGCTGTCAATCAAAAATATCTGCAGACATTGCCAAATGGCTCTAGGGGCAAATTTAGTCCCAGTTGAGAACCAGTGGGCTAAATGGTCTTCTACCTTCCTTTCCTTTAGGAATTTAACTAGTGGCCCAGCTGGCATTGCAGTAATCCTCAAGGAACACTCATTTCTCCTGGCTGATATTGGAATTACTCAGATCTGACCACAGCTCGGCAGCCACATGCTCATAAAGAAACAATCCTAACCTAGAGAGAGAGAAATCTCAAATTGCAGGTCTCAAAGCCACAAGTACCCTATCTTCAATATTGTAATGCAGCCTCTGCTTGGTCAATGTAAATTGAATAAAGATATTATGTGCACAAGAAGTTACACTTCCTAGAAACCAGAGTTACTGACTGAGAGGGGATAGCCTTGCGACTCGAGCAGAATCAGCACTTAGAAAAGTGCATGTTAACTCTGCTCTACGTAACCCCTCCTTTAATCACAGCAGATATGTCCATTATTTTATTTATCCATCCCTCCATGCCTATGAAAAGAGAGAGGATGTTTGGAAGAACCACTGGACTTGGGTCTCAAGCCCTGGGTTTGGGTCCTGGTGAAATCACTAAACTCACTGTATTAATTTGAACAAATTACTTCATGTACTGGCTCACTCATTCAACAAACTTTTTCCAAGTGCCTGCTGTTCATGAGAAACTACAATAGCTGGCTGGGGGTACACAGGGAATGACACAGCTCTCCCACTAGTTGCCCACCATAGAGAAGAAGGACAGCAAATACCATGTCCAACAAATGTGATGGTGTTGGTATGTCACTGTTGCACCACTCCCAGGGAAATTGCAAGTCGTTCTGTTGATTTCTATATTGGGAGCCAGCTTCTTCCTCCAGGACCCTATCTTCTTCATCATATTGTCCAACATCCCTCTCTCTGTTGAGTCAGTTCACATTGACTGGGACTAAGCATGTCAATAATGTTGAAAGGCAGGTTGTCCGTTAGGTGGAATATTCACGTTCATGGATAGCATGTTCTGTATTCCTCCCATTTGCTCTCTGGTTCCTTAATGAAAGTCACTCTTTCTGCCTCTCAAGTACAGGAATCCTTGTCTTCTTCTCCCATATAAATCACTACTCCCTCCTTTTTTTTTTTCTTTCTCTTTCCTGACCCCAAATCTTGGCGGGCTAGCCGAGTGGCTCAGTTGGTTAAGAGCTCGCTCAAGGGTGTGAGCTCTGAGCAATAGGGGTTCTAGTCCCGGCATGAGCTGAGCTGCCGCTGAGCTGCCAACAGGTGGCAGGATGGCTCAGCTAAAAAAAAAAAAAAAAGTCTGACCCCAAATCTTGGAATTATCTAATCTCAGGGACTCAGCATGCATGCATCCAAGGATTTGAGACTCTACCTCAAAGTAAAAATACTTTGCTTCATGTTGGACTGGAAGAAAGAAAAATAGTCCTTGAGGACCAGTGAAAGAGCAAAGTGTAAAGGAAACACAGAGAAACCAATAAGGTCATGCTAGCAAGATAGAACCAGAAGATCCTTGAGGTAACTGATATGAGAGCAGTGAGCACAGAGTGCTGAGGACCATGGCTCTTCCTAAGAAATGCAATTGGTGACCTGATCATCAGTTTATAACTACACATATTTTTTTATCCCATGGCCAGGCACTATTTCCAATTAATGGGGATGGATCACTGGAAAAATCAAATAGGTTTTTATTTCCCCTTTCAGGGCCTCAAATTCCTACAGTATAAAAATCAAAAGCTTGACTAGGGAATCACTTGGGTCTGGTAGAGCATTAATATTCTATAATTCTGTGTGACTTGAATTCCTTTTCCCACCAATACCCCTGCTACCACCCCTTTCTCTCTTACTTAAGAAGTGCCGCTTGATCCAGGTATGGAAGCTACAGGACTAGGTGAAAAGACAAGGACAGGTTCTCTAGGGAAGGAACTCAGTAACATGTGGGTGGAATACCAGGATTTGGGGAGCTGCAATGAAAGCTTTCATATCTTGCTTAATTTTTTAAATAATGTAACATTCTATAAAATGTAGTCTCATTTCTTTGGTGTGCTAAGGACTCCTTTATTTGAACTTTGGAAACAAATGAATAGCAATCATGGAGATAAACAAAACTTTCCATTTTGGGGGGCCAACCGAGTGGCTCAGTTGGTTAAGAGCTCGCTCAAGAGTTTGAGCTCTGAGCAACAGCGGTTCGATGCCTGGCCCGAGCTGAGCTGCCGCTGAGCTGCCAACAGGTGGCAGGATGGCTCAGCTAAAAAAAAAAAAAAAACAAAAAACTTTCCACTTTTTAATCTACTGGGTAGGAATCCTGAGCATTTATCTTCTGGGTAGGAGTTTTCAGTGAGAATCTACACACTTTCAAAAGGTTCCCCTGCAAGGCTGATCCACTACGATGTGAGCATGTCTTTATTTTGTGACTCTATATCATGGACTTGAGGTCAAACTTCAGTGGATATCCTAGCACCTCCACTTACTTAATAGCTGCTGTGACATTGGACATAACATCTGAGCCTCAGTTTGCTTATCTGTGAAATTAAGAAACTAAATATACCTTGCAGGGTATTGTCAAGGCAATGCCTATTTCATGGTATGTGCCCCTTCTTTCATCCCTACATTCCTGCATCCAACCCATAGTAAGTAACCATGCATTAAATGTTAGTTACATTCACCTCCCCACTTCTTATATTCCCTTTTTAAAAGGGGCTTTAACAGGCTCTTGTGTCAGACCACAAAGATATCTTCTTCCTACCATAATTAAGCAACTTGAGAAATCCTGTGAGGTCGATAAATTTGGAAAACGCTTACATAAAACAGAATATAAAATGGCAAGTCCTGCCATCAGAAGCCAGTAAAAGTCAATTGCTTTATGCGACACCTCTACAAATGGCATTATGTCATTGCATAATATTAGTAAAAAATTGCAAGATTTTGTTCAGGCCTATAAAATGTAATGAGTCTCACATCATCTACCAATATAAAAATAAATGGAAAGAAAGTAATATTTAAAAGAGAAAAAAAATAAGCTTCCAACTTCTTGGATTTTTCTATGTTTGAGGAAATTTAGTCCATAAAGAAATGGATTTAAATGTTTTTTGGTGTGGTTGGTTGGCTTTCAATTTTTTTTCCTTTCTTTCATTATTTTAAATTTTCATCTTTGCCTTTTTATTTAAATGGGAACACACAAAAACTGTTTCAGAAATCAGGTGGTCTTGGCTGAAAGATTTTCCCAATGTATAAAAAAAAAAATTTAAATGTTCAAAAAATGGAAAGTCTTCATAGTGCCAATAGAGAGAAAGATTTATTCATCTTGGCTAAGGTACAGGACATTAACTTTCACAGATGCAGTTGTTCACCAGCAGCTCACACTAAACTAACCTGAAAAGTCTTAGTAAACCCAAAGAAATGAGGCAGTGTGAGTCTGGCCTTTTGGTTACAAACAGTGATAAGGGAATCCAAAATTGTCCAATGAGTATTTCTCTTAGATAAGGTTGAATGCTGCCCACTGGTTCTAGAATGGAAGAAATTGATCATTCTGATGAGATTATGCCACGCTACCAAAAATCTGCCTTGCATCTGTATTAAATATAATACAAAAAATGAAAGTAATAATCTCACAGCTCCCCCACAGCACAGAATCATGGATGTGAGCAAGCATGTCTATTAAGAATAATATACAGAGGGTTCCAAAAAAAGTATACACATTTTAAGAAAGGAAAAAACAGTATTAGCTGTAATGCTCAATATATACCGATAACAAAAGATGAATACAAGTCACGTTTGACTTCTGCAGTTACAAGAGGTGCTCAAAGTGCTTACCATCAGTGTCCAGACACTTCTGATTATGGCTAACTACTGCTTGAGCATAGATAACATCTCTTAAAATGTGTATACATTTTTTTGGCAACCCCAGCATAACAAGAGCTGAGCCGTTGTGCTCTCTAAATAAACTGTCTGAATATTTGGGGAAAGGAAAACCAAATGTGGTCTCTTTGGCTCAAGGCATGAGTTCTGTTTCTCTTCTTTATCAGCATTACCATTCAGTGATGCAGACAAACTGAGCACCCTTGGGAATAGGTACATTTGCTAACTCAAAATGGAAACAGCATGGAGTGGTTTAAGCCAAAAGGAAGGCTTGGATCCATGCAATCAGGTCAAGTCACTCATAGACTGAGAGAAATCAAGACCTAGAGGTGAATGGAAGCCTAGAGGTGATCTCTTTAACCTTTAAACCAGTGCTGGAGTCCTGTCCTCAGATGGTTGAAAGATGGCCACCCAGCCTCAACTGAACCTCTTCCAAGGACAGGGAGCTCAGTATTTGTGAGTAGCTCTGTGTATAGTCCTTTGTATATATTATTATTCTCATTACCATGTGGGTTATTACTATGTTTAACAAAACAACAGAAAATGTTATAACCCCAACAAGAGACAAATCTGGCATAGTTGTGAAAGCTCATTTCCTTAGTCTTGTCAGTAGTTTTTTTGCAGGAAGCCACCTCAACATTCCTGACTGAGCTCTCCAGAAACAGGTTGATACCAGAGTCTGCACTTGGAAGGTCTTCCCTTTGTAAATAGGAAGTCAATCAAATGACGCGTACCCTTCTTCCTTTTGCATAGGAAGAGTGCTATAGGGGCAGGGTACCTATCTATTACAACATTTTTGTGGTGCATTCAGTAGTGCTGTCTGTCTGATCCAACTATCTGTGGGATGAGAGCCCACAGAGCCTTGTGTGGGCTTCCTCTCCATTTGTAAGATATTTTTCCCCTGTAAATCTTATTTTAAGTTTATACCAGTGGGCTGTGTCTGTAGAACCCCTTTGCATGACACAATCACTAACATTTATTTAGCACAAATAAGGTAGTAGACTTCGAGCTAAGCACTTTAGATTTCTTAAGACATCTAATCCTCCAAATAGCCCTCTGAGGATGGACAGTATATTTATCCCTCTTTCGAAGAGGAGGAACCTAATTCTCAGAGAACATGACTGGCCCTGGTGAAGACTTGGCTTCTAGACAGCAGCATGTTCTTAAACTCTGCTATATAGACGGCCACCACTGGTAGACAAAAAAAAAAACCCTTTAAAGTCAGCCAGTCCTGGGTTCACCCCTGACGCTTCCTCTTAATGGTAGTGACATTAGGTTTTTTCTTGCAGTTTCGATTTCCTTGTCAATAAATTGGCAGTAGTATTTCTTCATAATTTTTCATGAGGGTTAAATGAGATTGGGTATATATTATGGATGGTAAACCGGATTTTGCTTATCACACTAGAGTTGGAGTGTAGGACTCCAAACTGAGGGTGAAAAAGCATTGAATATCCAATATTAGAAAGCAAGAACAACCAAAGAGCTACCAACAGTGAGGCCTCTCTCGGGCTCAACAAGAAGTAGTCAAATATCTTTGCTGCCACTTATGATCAACCAGCTCTCCTTTTCCCCAGAACTGAAGAAGGAAAGTGACAGAGGGGAAAGTGGGCATCATGAGAGTTATGAGTTGTTGACCTGGTAAGGGGGAGTGCTACTGCTTTTTCCTGCTCATCCCAAAGCCAATGAAGGAGGCCCCAAGAGAACTGATGCCAAAGAATCGGAGTACTTTCAAAAGGGAGAGAATCGCATCTCATTTTTTGGTTAGATACCTGCTTATGCAGCGAATTTCTGATCTGACCAGTGCCCCTTAGAGCTAAGAAAGAGAGGGTTGAAGGAAGAAGGTAGAATGGAGAGTGGAGATTTCAAGCAGGTTCAGGTCCACTACTTGACATGGTAAGGATGGGTAACTTTCCTATGGATCAGGAGATTCCAGAGAAGGTGGTTTGGAGCCATCTTGCCAGTGCCACCCAGGAGAGCAACTCCACACAGGCATGGGGACATTGCCTAAAAGAGGATGAGGTGTATTGCCAATGGCACTGCTGCAGGTATACTCATGGAGGAAAGAATTTGGGTGGGACTAGACTATCCTAATTATGAAACTGCAAGAATGGACGCATGAGCCATACAAGAGAGCCTTCCTTTGGAAATGTGGGACACAGACCAATCTGTGTCCTGAGGAAGAGTAGCAACACCGAACAGCAGATATACAAGCAAACCCAGTTAAATATAAATGTTTTTTTCCACTTCCCAAATCCCTTCCTCCGGAGGAGGTAGAACAAGAAGGAGAGGAAGGAGAAAGATGAAGAAGGAAAGTGTGGAAGCATGGATTACAACCCCCCTCCCCAAACATACACACACACGCTACATGGCTGCAGTTCCACGGGTCAACCTTAAAATGGGAGTTGAAGAGTGATGGCTAATGAGCTTGGAATTTAATGCTGTACTGTAATTTAAAGTGACCAGAAAATCATAGCACTCATTGCAAAAGTTAATAAAAGATGATAAAAGTGGCACATCTGGAAGCAGTGATTGGAAATACTGATTTATCCAGTAACAGAGGTTAAACACTGGGCAAATAATATCTTCTCAATAAATATTAGTTCTCTTTTCTCTTTACATTATAGCATGTATTTGGGTTTTTTTTCTCTGATTATAACATGAATTAATTATTTAGAGAAAAATAAACCGGGAAATACAGCAAAGTATAAAGAACACAGTGAACATCAATCATAATCCCCCTCCTACTTTTAGAAGCACTGTTGAACAGCTCACATAGGAAATCTTTCTTCATTGTGAACCCAAGTCTGCTCCCTGATATCTGCTCACTGGTCCTAGAACTGCCTCCTTCAGATAGAAACTCTAGGCTGAGTCTCTGTGACACTCTTTTAAATATGTAAAATGAAATAGTTTGGGTTTTTTGCCCCCCCTTTTTTTTTAACAGGTGAAACATTTTTAATATCTTCCATCATTCTAAGAATCTCCTGGTTTTCAGCTCTTTCCTATTTTAGTCAATCAACCTTTGAAGTTGCCTTGCTATGCCAATGTCACTTTTTAAATATGACAGAGAATGAAGCCAAGCCCTGGACTTGACATAGGCAGATTATTACCTCCTTCATTTGAACACTGCTCTTAAATTTCTGTCATTGAGTACAGCCAAAGAACACAGAGACCAATTTGTCAAGTTGAAAATATTACCTTAGTTTATACTGACCTATTTTCTTCCTCAGAACTTCTCAGGGCAAAAGGAAGGACCTGGCTGCTTAAATTTAAGATTTTCCCAACTCAACAGAGACATTTTTGTCAGATTCTCAAAAGAAATAGAGATTTCTGACATTTAAGGGTAAAATATAAGTTTTTTCAGAAATATCTGTCAAGATGATTAGAAGCTCATTTTTCTTCATTCATCCATTTATAAACTATAAATAAGAAGCATTAATTCCAGAGTTTAGACTTTGGTAAGAAGTATAGTTCATGTTCTTTTCAACCCCCATCTACTATAGTGCCATGGACTATCTAACTCCAATTCTGTGTTTTACTCACTGTGCTCTTAGGGCTTCTCAGATCTTCCAAGATGGAAGAGCAGAGGGAAACAGCAGTGGGAAAGTCTCCTACTCAGGTGGTAAGGGATGAATTGTACCCCAATTCATTTGTTGAAGTTCTAATGCTCAGTACCACCTTGAAGAGGCAATTAAGTTGAAATGATATCACTAGGGTGGACTCTAATTCGATATCAGAGGTGTCCTTATAAAAAGAGATTAAACAAAGACAAACATAGAGGGAAGACCATGTGAAGACACAGGGAGAAGCCAGTTTATCTGATTATCTACAAGCCAAGGAGAGAGACTTCAAAAGAAACCAACCCTCCCATCACCTTGATCCTAGTCTTCTGACCTCCACATCTGTGAGAAATGAATTTCTGTTGTTTAAGCCACCCCATCTGTGGTGTTTATTACAGCAGTCCTAGGGAATTAATACAGTGAGGAAATGGACACAGGTGAGGAGGTGGAGTTCAGAAGACCTATCAGTGAGAAAAGGCCAGTCACACATACTCTGCCCTTTTAGCTTTCCTTCAGAGATCATTCAGACCCTATTCCTTTGAGAAGCGTAAGTTTCCTTCTGTAATCAAGAATTTTAACATATTTGATCAGGATTACAAAATATCTCAAGCCATTCAAATCCTCTCACTGCTCTGACTCCTAGAAAGAAGGTATCTATCATGAGAGAGAATAAGAGATGGAAAAAGATCTAAGAACCAGGAAATCAGAGAAACCGTGAGTAGCTAAATTGGTTTGCATTTAAATAAACAAATAAACAAAACAAAAGGAGTTACCAGAAATGACAAGAGTCATTTGTCAGGGAGAAGAGTTTCAGGCTTGAGAAGAAAGAGGACAAAAAGTGAGCCACTGCTTTGGGCTCTGGTACTGCTGATGATAAAGATCTTTCAGCGAGTCCATTGTGTGTTCTTGATGTATGCTCCTCATCACTGAATTTTTAAGAAAACTTCAATAAATTTCTACAATATTTTTAAATTAGATATTTGTTTCATTTGGATGCCTTCCTTTGCTTTAAATGGCCTAAAGGTAATCCAGCATATTTGTATTACATGCAAATACAATGCTGAAAAAAAAATTCCATGGCATTCATGTGGGATTAAGTATTTTACTTGGTTTTCTTTTCCTTCTGACTGTCACTGTGTTAAAATGCCTGGGCTGCATGCAAACTTTGTGAGAAGGGGACTGCTTTTACTTTGATTCATCTCAGTATCCAGGCACCAAAATCCATATATAGCTCACCAAATGCACTTACTAGTTTCACACTTAACATATTCTACAGATAATTATTGAGAACCTATGAGGTTACAATTTGTCTATTTAACTAAAACAAGATAAAAGTGTCTCCTGCCCTTATGCAACTTATAGTCTGGATTAGGTGGAAGATGTATGGGGGAACAGTGCCCCCAAATGAGCATAGTTTGGAGAAAGAAGCTATAATTTACAGAATATCATACACTTTATACTATGTAACTGAATTCTTATAAAACTTCTATGACATAGGTACTTGTGTCATAGGTACTTCACTTGTAAGAAATACTGAAAGTCAAAAAGATTAAGTAGTTTGTCCAACATCACACATCTGGTAAGAGATAAGGTAGCTTGAGTACCCAATGGGCAATGTTCTTTGCAATACACCAACCTCTCTTCCTTGAGAGCAAGGTTTTTTATTCATTTTGAAATCCTTTTGATGCCATAGACCTGGACCCACCAAAAGATAGCTTGAGTGATTTGGGGTTCAATAATGCCTTTGTTAGTAAATTATTGGAGTTCCCTAGGGGTCATCCCTTCTTTCTAGGGTTTCTCTTTTTACCTGCATGTACTTCCTAGGAAATATCATCCAATTCCATTGCTTTTAATAGATGATGCTAACTACTAAATTTTTATCTCTAGCCCTAAATAACTTCTGGACTTATACATTTAACTACCTACCTAATACCTCTCTGGAATGGTTACTAGACCTCTACAACTGACTGTTGAAAGAGAGCTCTTGATTTCTCACTTCAAACCACATTCACCCCTTTCCCACCCTACTCCCCACCTGAATACTCATATACTTAGTTGAAGCCAGACTCTTGTTATCAGCTCCTCGTTCCCTCTCCCATTCTAGATCTAGTGTATTAGTCAATCCTTCAGGCTCCATCTTCAAAATGCACCCCGAATCCTACCATTTTTCACCATCCACCTCTATCTCTACCTTCTCGTCTAAGTTATCCATTTGCCTCTCACATTTGTCTTTGGTTATAGTCGGCAGCCATGGGAGCACAGAGAACCTTGTTATTGCTCTGAAACAAAACTGATTCTGGATGTGAACTCAAAAGGAGGATAGTAGTTTGGAAAGGCAAAGTTCCTCGGATCAAGTGCCAAAGTTAGTCAGAGGCGGGGCCACTTGTTGCAAGGCAATGTCAAAGGCTCTTGCTCTGCCTGTGTCCTCCCCTCCCCCCATCAGAAGCCCAAAACCGAGAACCAAAGTCACCTTCAAGCATTTGGACAAGATCCCAGCCTAGTCAGATGCATCAGAAAGGCTTCTTTCCTGTGTAGAGAAGACGTGTAGAAAGACTGGGCTCAGTGTGGACACACTTCTCTTCTCGGTTGTCCCCCAGTGGTGAGACCCACCCATGGCTGGGCTGGGTCCATGGTCACAATTAATTTACCCTCAGTTCACAAGTTTGCAGTTCACAGTTTACAAGGCAGTATAATTTATTCTCGGTTCACAGCTTTCCTTCCTCTAAAACAGGAGTGAGGTTCATGAAGAAATGTACCCAAGGGCAATCATTTTTAATGTAAGGATTATTGGGCTTTGCTTTTAAATGTAGACTTTGGAGCCAGAGAGTCCTGGAATTGACTGGCTAGGGGACTTTGGGCTTGTCACTTCAATTCCCCAACTTCAATTGACTCATCTCCGACATGGGATTATGAGGAGTTCAATGAGGAAGTACACGCAGGATGCCTAGCAAACTATTTGCACATATCCGTCTTAAATAAGCATTATTTATTATTCATTTAACAAATGTTTATCTATGGCCTACTCTGAGCCAGGTAGCATTAGCAGCTAAAAACACAACAGTGAATAAGACAAGGTCTTTTTCACAGGGTGCTTTAAATTATAGAAAGGGAGACAGACAATAAGCAAAAACTAAATACAGGCTGTATACATCAATTGTCACTCTCTCTTTCATTAACCCTTAGCCATGCACTAAAATGAAGGTATCATGTGTTCACATATGCATGTATCATGCATGCCCAGAGAACCCACCTCCCGTCATGGTCTTATTTCTCCCTCATATGTGGAACTCGGTGTTAGAGTTGCTTTATAGGTTATGATAGTACCACATGTTCTTTAATTCTTTCACTCAAACAATAGTTTTTGAGGGCATACTTTGCGCTACATACAATGTTGGGTGTTATGAAGAAATATAAGGTCATGAGAAATGTTCCTCCCAACGACTTGCTTGTGATTTTGTCACAGAAACAGATCACTAAACACACAATTACAATATTATTTATTACCTATTCTGTGGAGTGTTCAAATACTCTGGCAATCTAGAAAGTTAAGAAAGAAAGCAAAGAATACCACCTCCTGTGGCCTAAGGCAAGCTTTCCCAAGCCGGTGAAATTGTGTGGAGGAACTCAAATTTAAGCAGGTGAATAAACAGGGAAGAACTTCCCAGGAACTTTGTACAAATAACAGAACATCATTTGATATGACTCGACACTAAAGAGCTCCTATTCAATTCCACGTATTATACTCCAAGCAATGTGCTGCCAATGGGAAATAAGAACAAGGTGCACGGTCGTGCCACAGGCCAATAAACACGCAGAACATTTTAACACATTGTGGACCCACGAAACCGATTTGCGTCTATATATTTAAATGCCCCATCCTCAATGCGTTACTATATGGAGGAAGTGCCATAATGCAAGTAGCACAAAGACGGAGTAGGCTTCCAGCAGAATCTAAGATGAGAATGAGAAGTTAGATAAAAGAGTGTGTGTGGGAGCTGGAGGGAGAGATTCCAAAACAGCAGCACTAATCCCTACAAGGAGTATTAATTAGGTGGAACGCTTTGGCTAGAAAGAGCTCATCTTTTGAATGCAAATACCACTTTCTTAAGAAGGCCTTCCTTGGGCCCCAGGCAAAATCAGATTTTTCTCCTGCAGCCTCCAGTAGAAAGCAAACTCCATGAGGGACAGGGCTCTGCCACTCTACTTCAGTAATGTTCCCCATTGCCTCTCACTGTGCCTGGTACAGAACAATCCTTAAGTAAATATTGATGAAAAAATATTGATGAATATTATTGCAAAGAAGGGGATTGGAAAGAGATGAGCGTAGAGAGTTAAACGTACACTTGATAGCAAGTAGGCTTTATTTCACACTAAAAGTGTGAAATCCAAAATTAGTGGTCTCCAAATTTTGTTTTATCACTTACCCTAGTAAGTCAATGCTTTGGGCCACTTATTCCTAATATATGTACATTCATTAATGTATACAAGTAAACATACATGTGTATTTTGTGTATGTTATAAAATATACAAAAATAAAACTAGAAAGCTTATTATAAAAAAAAAACACAGAAATAAATGTTCTAACATGTCCTTCCTATCTCTTGGCACCATATTTTACATCCCCAGGGTATTCACATCCATTTGGAAAACACTAAGGCTTCTATGGAAAGTCATAGAAGCATTTCAAGTAGAATAACATATCTCCAAATTTACATTTTAGAATATTGTTGTAATTAAGCAGGTGATTCAGCCGACTGTAGTTCCTCTTTCTAGCACCTGGCTCTGATATTCATATGTAAACTGATGCCTAAATATAGAAGTAAATATTAGCTATTAGGGCAAGCCTAATGGATCACTTTTTCTCCCCTCTGGGCTTTTAGTCTTTTGTGAACAGATACAAGGAATAAAATATGCATTAAAATATAGTATCAGTTTTATTCCTAATGAGGTTGAATTGGTAAGGTCGCCTACCTCCATACTTTTAACACACAAATAAGAAGCCACTTGAGGCTGACTTTCCAACCTACCTGTAGCTGGCAGTGATAAAGCAAAGACCAGTCTGATCCCTTCATAGCATGGAGATTAAATAAGTAAAGCACGGGAACCCACTATAAGTATGACCAGGTGGTTCACAAGAATGAGAGAGAGATAGGCCAAAACTACTGAAATGTCATTGCAATGACTTTGCTCCTAGTTAACAGATTGTCAGGCTCTTACCACTTCTCCAATTAGATAAATCATTCCCAGTGTCCTAGGGAAAGCAAGTGAAAGGGTGGAGAAAGAAACTGAAATTATTCTTTTTGAGCCCATTTCTTGTTGATAATGGAGAATAGTAGTCCTCTAATGATAACGGGACAGTAAATAAATAAGGGTCCACCCTCCTTTGAATGAAGAAAACCCCCAAATCTGGAGATTAAGTTAAAAGTCAAAAAAGCTTTGGGTTTTATTTCAGCACCTTCACTAATGAGATGTGCAACAATAATGGGGCAAATCACTCCCTGCTCTGGACTTCAGTTTCTCCATCTGTAAAATAAGAGGTAATAACAGGTATCTATAAGGGCCCTTGTAACTCTGACATTTTATGGTTTCCATAAGATATTCAGAAATTATTCTTGAACTGTCTTTGCCAAAAAGCAATAAAATTTAATATAATATTTTAAAATCCACTATTCAAATACTAATGGACTTAAATGACAAGGGTGTTAAGAAGAACTAAATGAAAAGCTTGGGCTTTCTGACCTAATCAATCAACATAAATGGGTGGCAGAAAAAAAGTGCAGAGGATGGAATCCTGAACATTATCAGGAAAATTGGCTTTTGCGTTAAGGAGTCAATCAGCAAGAATTTATCAATTGTGAAAGGTCCAATGTTAGGGGTCACGTGGTACCAGCTTGAGGCAGGATGGGACAAAAACTCCCAGGGGCAGATAGTGATGAAAACCAAGGAAGAGCAAATTCAGTAGTGAAGAGCAGTGAGCTGGGGATGCTCTGTGACATGAGAGGCAGAGTACAGAGAGCAGCCCTAGTCCAAAAAGGGATGCCACTGTGCGGCTGTGCTGATGGAGACAGGTCAGATGTTAGAACATGGGAACATTTTCAATGATGGTCAGATCCATACTGGTGAAATCTTTCTTCATCTGTTGGCTGCTTTAAATTAGCTGCCCCACATATGATATTGATTTTAAATGTTTATTTTATCAAAGAAATACATACACACACACACACACACACACACACACACACACACACCATAGGTGCCAAAAAATGTACACATTTTAAGAGATGTTATCTCTGCTCAAGCAGTAGTTCACTGTAATCAGAAGTGTCTGGACACTGATGGTAACCACTTTGAGCACCTCTTGTAATTGCAGAAGTCAAATGTGACTTGTATTCATCTTTTGTTATTGGTATATATTGAGTATTACAATTTTAATACAGTTTTCCTTTCTTAAAATGTGTATACATCTTTTTGGCATCCTTGTGTGTGTGTGTGTGTGTGTGTGTGTGTATAAACTCTGGACTGTCCACTCATATGTGTCTATTCTAGCATTAACATCATAATGTATGGATTTTAATTGCTGTAGCTTTGAAGCCTTTTATAGTTAGGCATTGCATTCTTCTTTGTGTCACAGAATAACAGAAAACTGCCAACAGTGGCTCAATGAGATGAGAAATGTATCATTCTCACATAGCAGGAAGCTGAAGGATAGACAGTCAAGGCTGATACGGTCCTTGTTGACATCAGGAACAGGGGCTTCTCAAGTTTTGCTCAACTATCCTGAGTGTGGTTTTCATCGTCATGTTCTTGCTTCGTGGTTGCAAAATGATTGCTTCACCTCTAGCATCACATCTGTGTTCCAGCAAGAACAGGGAGGAAAGCCAAGAGCAGAGGACATGTATAGGAGCTGAGTATGCCTTCTTTTAAGAAGCTTTCCCAGAAGCCCTGCCTAGAGATAATAAAATGAACAGTAATACATGAACTGCAAAAAAGGTTGGGAAATGTGTTTTGTTATGTAAGTATATTGCCGTGAATAAGGTAGAGGATAACCTTAGTAAAATTAAGAGAAAAATTTGTTGCTCATTAGGCAACTAACCAGGTTTGTTTTATCTCTCATTCTCTCTCTCTCTCAATTTTGTGCATTCTTTTCAAAATTTTTTCTGGCATTTTGAGAAACATTTCTTCAAAATAAACTTTAAATTCAGAGATTAATTAATTTAGTTATAATAGCTTCATAAAGTTGAATAAATGCCTCTCTTTATTCAGTTCTGCTTAAATATTTATATTAAAATTTTATAATTTTCTTCATATGGTTCTCACATATTTTTTGCTAAGTTAATTCCTAGATATTCTAGATTTTATTAGCTTTTGGGTTTGTGTTTTTTTTAAGATATTATTGGGGAATGGGAACAGTGCTGGGGAATCAGGGAAGGGGAACAGACAAGTTGCTGTCCTTTTGTTCTTCAGTCTAGTTGTGGAGGACGTCGCTTCATTGGCCCATGTTGGTATGATCATGGCGCTCTTCCCGGGTGAGACAGTAGCTTGCTGGCTACTGGATGGCCACTCACAGCGGCTCATGGCAGCTCACGAAAGCTCACACCCGCTGCCGGCCAGCCCCACTGCAGCTTACGCCATTGCTGGTGAGTCATGGCAGCCCAGCTCCAGGTTGAGCTATTGTTCACCATCTTAGCTGTAGAGGGTGCAGCATCACTGGCCCTCATATGTGAGATCTGAACTGGGGCCCTGCTGCTCAGAGCTGGCGTCTCAAGCCAACTCCTAACCAATGCGCCACTCAGCCAACCCAGCTTTTAGATTTTTAATGTAATCTTTTTTACTTTAAATTGTTTTTGTTTTGCTAATAAAAGGAAAGTTGTGACTTTTATTCATTGATCACATACCAAGATAATTTACTGAACACCTTTATTAGTTAAAATAGATTTTCATAATTGGCTTCCTTAAATTTATACATGCAAATAATCATAATCATATCTGCAATTACTAAAAGTCTTTTTTACAGTCCAACATGTTTTAATTTTTTCTTATCTTATTACATTATCTCAGGAATTAAGGGGAGAGCATGTTTAAATAATTTATGAAGACTATGTTTACTTTTATCAAAAGTTTTTCAGTTATTCTTTAAGATAATTTGATTGTTTTTAAAATTGTTTTTAATGGAGGTACATTTAAAAAATAATTTCTGTGAAAAATCCTTTCATTTCTGTGATAAACCCTAATTATTGATGTTGTTAGTATTATTAAACTATTTGATTTAATACCCTAAAATTTTGTTCAGTATTTTTCTATCTGTGTTCATAAAAGAATTTGACCTATTTTTTTCTTTTTCCTTTTACCCACTTTTGCTCATTTTTTGGTATCAGGATTTTACTAGGTTCATAAAACAAGTTGGTAAGTTTTATGTCTTTATATACAATCTTGAAATGTTATGTCATATAGGAACTATTTAATCATTGAGTGTTTATTAAGAATAGTAATAAAAAATTTTATGTTTAGTGCCTGTTTTAGAAGTAAGTTTATTTTAAGATTTCTCATCATTTCAGGTTTATCACTTCTTTTGTCAATGTCGGTATTTTTTAATTTGACTTCTAAATCAACTTTATTGGGGTATAACTTAAATACAATAAATTATAACCACTTTAAATGTATAGTGCATTACATGTACAACCACTTCAAGAATAAGATTTGACCCCCCCAAAAAATTCCATGTAACCATTTGTTCATTAAGATGCAGAACATTTACATCATCTCAACTAAGTGCCCTCAAGACACTTTGCATTCAATTCCTCCACATGAAACCCTAGACAACCACTGATCTGCTTTCTGTTGCTATAAATTAGTTTTGCTTACTTGAGCATTTCATATTAATAGAAGCACACTGTATGTATTCTGGATTCTTTTGCTCAGCCTAATTTTTTAGAGAATCATTCATTCTATTGCATGAATTGCAAGTTCCTTTTAATTGCTGAGTAATATTCCAGTGTATGAATAGACAACACATTTTTTATCCATTTGTCTGATGAAGATATTTGGGATATTTTCAGTTTGGGGCTATTCTGAACAAAACTGCTATGAACAGTGTATACAAGTATTTTGTGAGCAAAATGTTTTTATTTCTCTTTAGAAACTAGTTAGTTATAGGATTACTGGGACAAGTGGTAGTGTATGTTTAACTTTATAAGAAAAACAAGTGCTGAACATTTTCCCCAAGTATAATACTTAAAACATTTTACATTCTCAATACAAATCCATAAAAGTTCCAATTGCTTTAAATTCTTAATAAAACAGTTTGGTCATCCTGTTTAATTTTTACCATTTTAATGGATGTGTAATGGTACTTAACTCTGCCTTTAGTTTTCATTTCCCTGATAACTAATGACTTTGAGCATCTTACTTGTACTACTGGCCTCCCATATATCTTCTTTTATGATATGTCTGTTTATCTTTTGCCTATTTATGATTTGGGCTATTTGTCTTTTGATTATTAAGTTATAGGAGTTCTTTTAATATTGTGGATACAAAGTCTTTGCCAAATATAAGATGTGCACATATATTTTCCCAGTCTGCAGATTAACACTTTATTTTCCTAATTGTATCTTTCTAAGATTAGAAACCTTTCACTTTAAGTCCAATTTATTAATATTTTCTTAATATGTAGTGCTTTTAATATCATAAGAGATCTTTGTCTAACTCAGTGTCACAATAGAACCTACCATAATGGTCTCCTTGCCCCTTAAAAATGCATAACTTAGTCTCACTTCCGGGCATCTGCAAACGCTTTTCCATCTACCTGGAGCATGGCATACTCTTCTCCCAGATCTTTGTACAGTTTATGCCCTCATTTCAATCAACTTTCTGCTCAACGTCAGGAAAATTCTCTCCCTCCCAAGTTACTCTATTTTTTCTACATTTACTTCAAAAGTTTTATTATATTAGCTCTTACATCTAGGTCTATGATCCATTTTGAGTTAATTTTCTTATATAATATGAGGCAAGTATCTAAATTCATTTTTTGCATGTGTATATCCAAGTGACTCAGCATCATTTGCTGAAAAGATTACAGAATTGCCTTGACATCTTTATCAAAAATTAATTAACCATACAGATATATAAGGCTTCAATTCTGAACTCTAAATTTTGTTTCATTGATCTATATGTATAACCTTACTACAATACCACATTGTCTTGATTTCTGTAGCTTTACAGTAAATTTTGTAATTGGAAAGTATGAGTCCTCCAATTTTGTTTTTCTTGCTCAATATTGTTTTAGTTATTCTGAATTCTTTTCATTTCAATATAAAATTTAAAATCAGCTTGTCAAGTTCTGAAAAAAATTTTCAGCTTAAAGATTTTTGATATGGATTGAATTAAATTTGTAGATCAATTTGAGGAGAATTGCTATATTAACAATATTGACTCTGCCAATCTAGGAACATGAAATATCTCTCACTTTAGTTAGATATACTTTAATATTTTTAACAATGTTTTGTAGTTTGCAGTATACAAATATGACACTTCTTTTGCTAAATATATTCCTAAGTATTTTGTCCCTCTTTGTGATGGCATTGCAAATGTACTTGTTTTTTCACTTTCACGTTTGCCTTTTCTTTTTCTTTTTTTTTTAATTAAAGTTTATTGGGGTGACAAATGTTAGTAAAGTTACATAGGTTGCTTTTTAAATTTTTTTTTCAAATTGTTTATTGCTGGCATCATAACTGTTTTGTATACTGATCTTGTATCTTGTGATAATGCTAAACTCATTTATGAATTTTTTGTAGATTTCTTAGAATTACTACATACAGGATCAAGTCATTTGCAAATAGAGACAGCATTATGACTTCTCTCCCAATCTGGATGCCTTTAATTTTATTCATCTATTATGTATGTATGTATGTATGTATGTATGTATATATGTGTTCATGTATTGCCTCGATGTGCTAGTTGGAAACTCCAGTACACTGTTAAAGTGGTAAGAGCAGAAATTCATGCCTTGTACTTGATCTTTAGAGGAATGCACACATATTTTATATAACATAGATGACTGTTCCATTGTCTTAAGCAAATCCCTTGGGAGACACAGGAGACCTCATGTAAAGTGAAAAATCTGAGTTTCATTCCTTTCTCACCTAAGGTTTCCAAATGTTTTTGAAACCGACCAACTAGCAAAACTTATTTTTGTTTGTGTACTTTCTCTGTCTAGTCCAGGTTGACTTCCAGAAACTATTTTAGTTCAGACTTTAGGAGAGAGCTGGAGAGATCAGACCCCCTCCACCGGCTCCCCACCAGACAGAGTGGAAAAGAGGAAGTGAGATGAGAGTGATCTCGGGATTTCTCTTAAGGTCCTCCTGGACACATGGCCAGGGATCACATGACTGAGCACTGTAGAGTAGGAAAAGGAAACTAAAAGATAAACAGGGAATGGCGCCAACGCGTTTTAAACTGTCCTAACTCCCATAATCCTGAGGGAAGTGATTTTTGCCTCTCTCTAGTACGTACTCAATAAATGATAGCTCCTTATATTAAAACTACTACTGTTATGATCATTAACCTTATATTTACTATTATCATGTATTCAGACTATCCTCTGTTCTCTGTAAAGGGGTTGGATCATTCCTATTTTCCTAATGAAAAAACCCATCAGCATAAAAATCCATTATGAGTATAACCAGTGACAAAAATGTTCTAAGCTGTTGACAATTATAACTGCCTGTCTCCTGTGTGCTGTTCCCCAGCCATAGAGGTGACTAGTGACCAAGGGGGACGAGGGGAACACAGAAGCTGTGAAGCCTTGGCTCCATGGGCTTGGGTGACCCCTCCCCGCTCCATCCCCAGCTGTATGATGACAACACTGTCATTAGTTAGGGGCGATCTGAATCCCAAGTGCAAGGACCTTATGCTGTGTGCTTGGGAAAGCACTCCTGTCAGCCGGAGGGAGAGGAGGGGAGGGGCGCCAAGTGAGCGGGAGGGGGAGGGGTTTCTGTCCCGTCGGATCCTTGATCTTATTCCCCTGTAAGAAGCTGCTGGAGGACGCCTGTTCTGAGAATCCTTGCACAGGCCGCCTCTGCAACGATAAAGAGATCACCTAGAGAAGAGGGCATTCTGGGGTGTGATCTCTCTTTAATTCCCTGCCAGGCAGCCAACATTTATTGAAGGTGGGTTTGTGAAGTAGAGTTCTGCCACGGAGAGACTGGCACAAGAGAAATGGAGACAGCTAATTCTCAGGGGGTCGTCTTTGGCAAAATCCACTACTGAGGCCTCGTGCTACTTTTGCTCATTGCTGCTGAGAACCAAGAGTGCCATCTGCAAACTGCGATTCATAAACACTCTGTCAGTCTGCCATCTACCCTGACATCATAAAATAACAAGAAGAGGCATTGTAATAAAGAGGGGAGGGTTTCTGCCTACCAATTAAATGCATCTAATTTATTTCTCTTACAGCTGAGGCTTTATTTATTAGTAAACAGCTGCATTTGTTACACTTTTTACTCAAAACGTGCCAACTGGCACTTTGGATGATCCATTAATCCAAAATAATCATCTGTATACTTCATGGATCCTGGATATATAGGTCTGTATGTATAAGAAGGTTATTAAAAAGCTAAAGCCTAAACTTGCCAGTCATCTGGAGGGTGTAGCTCTGAATGTCAGGCTGGGTGAGTTAATATGACATGAAGTATGTGGATATGAATGAGATCTGGCTTAGTATTTGGAAAGATTTTATATGTAGCTTTATTTCTTCCTTATCTCCAAGTACATGTAGAGAAATGTGTATGTTAATTTTCTGCAACTGAGCGTTGCTTACGTTCTTGTCAAAACCTAATTAGTTTGAGACAACCAGAAGCAGATTATAGGGTTACTTGTTTTTAATTGGAACTGGGAGGAGGCAGGATAAGAGGGAAAAGGTGTATTCCCTCACCACCTGAACTTTCACAGACCCTGCTAACTGGTGTGTGCTTCTGAGGTTAGAGTTCTCTTATTTTGGCAAAAGTGATTCCAGTTACACATACACACACATACTCTGACAAATTCACCTATATACACACACACACACAGAGCTCATTTTATTTTAAAATGACTGGTACACACAGAAAAGATCCAATCTAACCCAGTTTTGCTTGTTTCCTTAACACTTGGGAAAAGCATATTAGTGATAGTCATTACAAATAAGAAGAATTGTGTCAAGCAAAAGTTAAACATTTTGCTGAGCCACCTTTGAAGGGAATTGATTTGTTGAATATCAACTTAGACTCATCCATGTCTACTGATAATAGAAATAATGTTTAGTTCCATTGGTTTTCATTCCAGCGGATTCACATTGAAAGGGCTGGCCATCATTCTGAGTATAAAGTTTTGTTTCCATTTTTCAGGAAGTAATTGTAAGGATAGTCTATGCAGAGAAGTATAAATGACCGACTTTGGCCTACTTTAAACTCAATTAAATTAGAAGTCCTCTATAATGTGACAGTGCATTTATGGTTGCTTAAATTATGTGGCTGTGTAATGGTCACTGACATATTATTTGTCAGCCAATATTCCATTATGGTGCTTTTGATTTAACAAACATTGATGAAAATGATCAGACTTGCATCTTCTCTTTGGATTTTATTTTTCACAGTCATATCCATTGACCTAAGGTGGCATGCTGTGTAACTTGTATAGTAACTGAGACTGCAAATTCAATTAAAAAAGTGAAGAAAGCTTTAAATATTTACACCTCTCTTCTACTTTGCCAAAAAAAACAAAACAAAAACAAAAAAACACCCCACTACTTATATATGGTCTTTTTCATGTACTGTACTGATAAGAATATTACAAGTTCCATGTTGAAACCATGTCTAGTAATAGGTGGATAACCATCAGCCAGGTATACACATGTTTATTTGTTAGAAAATAGCCATGTCAAATGTGCGCCACAAACACTTTACTAATAATGAAAATTATTTTTTGTGAAACTTATGAAGCTAGGTAACTGAAAAAGAAAAACCCTTTGCTCTAATTTGGAAGATAGATTCAAATGGATGTCACTAAATAATTTTGAAATCCAAAGCATACAAATCAAAGTTCCTGACTTCCTTGTTTGGATTATTGGTCTATACTTACATTAGGTTTGGAACAGAGAATCAGGGAGAGATGATGAGATAGACACCCTCCTAGAGGAAAGAGCTACCCTTAATTGCTGCCAAACAGACATCCCATTTCTACTATGAAAACATAAAACAACTGAGTCAGGGAACAAACTGAATTCCACATACCACCCACACATTCAACAACTAAAATTGCCGCTGACCATAAACGTTTTGTTTCTAAGATCTCCATTTGAATGTTCTGTATGGTGTTTGGTGACTGTGCTAAAAGGTACGTAAAACTTAAAGAATATTCGTCTGTTCTGCCTGCTGTTCCTTCCTGGTCTGACCCTCCTTTTGGCTGAGAAGCCATTTTGTTTCCATCCACTGCCCTTTAGGTTTGGCAGGGCAAATGTGAGTATATTTCATAAAATCAATCAGATTCTCTCCCTCCTCTCATCTCTCCATTCAGTGATAATCATTAAGTCCCCGAAAGCCCATGGTGCCAGCAATATTGGTCCAATAAGTAAAGCCGCACTTCCTAAACAGATGGGAATGATGTTTCTTTGCCACTGGGTGAAATTGCTTTAAAAAGCATCAGCAGCAAACATAGGGAAGGAAAGCTGTACCATTGCTGCTGGAAATCCAGCCACATGGAATACTTGCCGCTTGAAAATCCAATATTGCATTTGCTTCATTACAGTACTTTGTCCATCAGCTCATTTGAGTCTATTAACTTAATTGTTCTTTATTAACAAATGGGTCATTCTCTCTGGCAGCAGAGCAAAGCTCCAATGTCAGTTAAATACTTTGATAAATGCAACACCCCCTTTCACTCTGCTACCTCCCTGAACATGCTGAACATGCTGTGAATGTTCACACACACACACACACACACACACACACACACACACACACTTAACCAAATGTACTTCTTGTACAAAAGGATCATATCAAAAATTGGTTTTTAGAGTTAGCAAGCTGAGAGAAAAGTGCTTGTCTTTACAAGTAAATCCTACTATAATTACATTTCATATTTCTTTTACAAATGTGTTTCATGCCTCTGGTAAAAATGTTCTTACTCTATAAAATGAGCTAATATTTTAGCTAGAGGGAACAATGACAATAATCTTTTGGCAAACATTTTGCCAGGAAATTCTTTAAAATCATGTGCACTTTTCCTAATTTTTCTTACCCAGTAATTCTTCCCATTTTTATTATTTGCCTTTCATAACCTAAATAAAGAGAGAGATTTTCTATTGTCTTTTTGTATCTTGGTCTCCCTTTCTCTTCCCTCCCAGCCCCCAACATATATACCCCTTCTTAGGTGACATTATTCTACTCACCAAACCTGTAACTTTAACAGAGGGTGACAGGGTGACCTTGACGACAGATGTTCTTATGGCAACAGATGGCACTGGCAAACCCGAGAAGCTGCTGTACGCCGTCTCCATGCCACCTGTGCCTGGTCAGATTGAGTCCATCAATTATCCAGGCTGCCCCATTCCCTGAACAACCAGTCAGATGGATTGGCCCAGAAGGTTTGCTGTGTGCATGACAATAGGCAAGGGGCCAGTGAGGAAGCAGTCAGGTGAGAGGGTCCCCTTCCTCCACTCTCCTACCTTCCCTACCTCTACTCCCCACCCTCACTCACTCATATATTTAATGAGCTCAGTGAGTCAAAGGGATTAAACTGGTTTTCTCAGAGTTCACCAAATGGCCTTTAAAGGCAACCAGCTATGAGTTTCCTTACATGAAAACCAACCAACACTGCTCCTGTTTGATTCACAGCAGTATATTTTTATTGTCCAATGATTCTGCCACATTATAAAGCCATTCTAGGAATAGATACATAATATGTAATAAGTTTTTCACTTATCATACTTTCAATTTGGCTTCTCTTTCCACATTGTGACCCAAAACTTGCTCTTAATCTCCTGTTTTGGTTCTCTGTGTCGAGGTTGAAGGAGATAAAGATGAGTAGAGAGAGGAAAAGTAAATAACAGTGTTAGTAATAATAGTGGCCATGATTTCCTATTCTGTAGTATGTGAAGGCGGTACTTTGGTAAAGACTCTACAGTTACAATCCTTAAGGTTCTTAACAAACGTACCACAGATAGAATTATTCCCGTTTTATAGTTGAGGAAATTGTGGCTCAGAGAGATCCAGGGTTATGCCCAAGGTCTCATAATTAGCAATTAGGAGAGCCAAGATTTGAACGCAAGACAGGTGGGCTTTTCACCACAGCATAGTGCCTCTAGCAACCAGGAAAACCCATGATCTGCTTGGCTAGAAATGGATAATATTGGGAGATGGGTTTGGGCCCCAACTCACTTTCTTAACTCAGGCATCTGTCTTGCCTTCTGTATAGCTACTATGATAATTATATAATTTATTAATAAAGCACTATATGATCTCCAGTAAGTAGGTCACACGTAAGTGTAACCTTTTATTATTTTTCATTAGTACAACAGGGTAGTCAGAGTTGGAACAGTTTGGCCTCCCTCTACTCGAAGAAAGCTGGAGTATTGTATGAAATCATCAGTGGACCTTAATCCAGATGGTGGTGTCATTTCTAAGAAATAGCATATGCTAGCTATTATGATACTTAAATGTAATGGTTTTATATCTCTCCAGTGGGCAAAGAAACTGTATAACAGGTTTTAGTCTAGGAATTTTTTAATGGTACTATAGCCCTCCAAAATAGAGTATTTCCACAAAGAAGTTCAATTGATAGAGCTTGGTTTAATAATAAAGGAATGTAAATTTCTGCCTTGTTTTATGCAATAATAGGACAACATCTGGATTTACTACTCCCTGAGTCTGCTATTTTACATAATGTTGCGGAATTGGGGACTATTACACGCTTTTCTGATTTTAGAAAAATTGCCTTAAAAGTTATTTACACTCATTTTATAACAAAGAGGGCAATATAACTAATTTTATTCTTAGTGTGATTAGCCATGAGTCATTTCCTAAGAAATGAGTTTAATTAACCAGGGAAAGAAAGTTGTAATAAATCATGAAAGTGGACTGTTTCTAAGTGGGGTTAAAAACATCTTGTTTAAAACTGCCATCAAATAAATCACAAACCCTAAGTTATGTGTTAAGGGAAGAAATTTTTCTGATTTTGAAAATTTCTGAAAAAAAAAGAATGAAAGAAGAGAAGAATGTGTGGCAAGAGAAGACTAAATTAGTTGCAATACTTTAAGGAAATAGTTGCACTAATGCTAATTCAAAGTTAGCTATGTAATTTTGGGAGTTAATTAACTTCTCTGTGCTTATGTCTTTCCTTGTAAATGAAAGAGACTGAACTCAATCATTCGTAATCAGAGATTTTGGCAGTTATTAATGTGATTCAGAAATATTTTTAGGTCTCCCCCATTTCAGGCCCACAGTGGAATTACAGTCTCCTACTACTTTGAAGTTAACTCTGGATATGTGACTTGCTTCAATCATGGCAGGTAAGAAGTGGTACTTGTAGGTGGAAGCTTTAGGAGCCAGTGAACACTTTGCCCTATCCTCTTCCCACTGCTGTCATGGTCATAGTAAGATGTATCTAGATGAAATCTCAGTTAATGTGGATCCCTGAGTAACTAGGATGGTTAATTGCCCTGATAACCTACACTTTCTGTGTGACATGAGCAAAAAACAAACTTTTATCATGATAAACCTTTGAGATTTTGGTGGGGGTCTTTTTTTTTCTATTTTAAAATTGTTTTTTAATTTTTTAAAATTTAATTAAATTTATTGGGGGTGATATTGGTTAGTAAAGTTACATAGGTTTCAAGTGTATAATTCTATAATACATCATGTATATATCACATTGTGTGCTCACCACCCAGAGTCAGCTCTCCTTCTATCACCATGTTTGACCCCCTTTATCCTCTTCTTCCACCCCTTTCCCCCCCCTTACCCTCTGGTAACCACTAAACTATTGTCTGTGTCTATGAGTTTTTGTTTGTTTGCTTTTTTATTTGTCTTGTTCATTTGTTGCTTTTGGTTATATATCCCACATATGAGTGAAGTCATATGGTTCTTAGCTTTTTCTGTCTGACTTATTTCACTTAGCATGATAATCTCAAGATCCATCCATGTTGTCACAAATGGAAGTACAGTAATACCTTGGTTTGTGAGCATAATTCGTTTGGAACCAAACTACTCGTATTGCAAGACATCGCTCATTTACCAAGTTAAAATGTATTAGAAATGTTTGCTCATCTTGCGAACACTCACAAACCAAGTTATTCCCAATCCAAGGTTTTACTGTATTTCATTTTTTCTTATGGCCTAGTAATATTCTATTATATATATGTACCACATTTTCTTTATCCAGTCATTTATCAAAGGACACTTTCATTGTTTCCGTGTCTTGGCTACCATAAATAATGCTGCAAAGAATATAGGGGTACATATATCATTACAGATAAATGTGTTCAGATTTTTGGGGTAGATACCCAGAAGAGGGATTACTGGGTAATATGGTAGTTCTATTCTTAATTTTTTGAAGACCCTCCAATTGGCTGTACCAATTTACATTTCTACCAATGAAGAACTGGAAAATCTAAATAGACCGATCGACAGTAAGGAAATTAAAACAATCATTAAAACCTCACCAAAAGCAAAAGTCCAGGACCAGATAGCTTCACTAGTGAATTCTACCAAACATTCAAAGATGATTTAATACCTGCCTTCTTCAAATTATTCTAAAAATTTAAAAAAGAGGCAATACTTCCTAACTCATTTTATGGGCAAACATTACCCTGATACCAAAACCTGGTAAGGATAACACACAAAAAAGAAAACTGCAGACCAATATCTCTGATGAATACAGATGCAAAAATCCTAAGCAATATACTCATAAACTGAATACAGCAATACATTAAAAAGATTATACATTGTGAGCAAGTGAGGTTAATTCCAGGGACGCAAAGATGGTTCAACATATGCAAGTTGATCAATGTGATAGACCACATAAACAAAATAAATAATAAAAATCATATGTTCATATCAATAGATGTAGAAAAAAGCATTTGACAAGATATAACATCCATTTATGGTTAAAACACTTCATAAAATGGGTGTAGAGGGCAAGTACCTCAATATAATATTATAGTTAATGGTTAAAAACTGAAAGCCTTTCCTTTATGATCAGAAACAAGACAGGGATGCCCCCTCCCACCACCATTATTCAACAGTGTTGGAAGTCCTAGCCAGAGCAGTCAGTCAAGAGAAAGAAATAGAAGGCATTCAAATTGGGAATGAATTGTCACTTTTTGCAGATGACATGATTCTTTATATTGGTAGGCGCTTTTGTTACTGCAACATAACCTAGATTATCCTATATACTAAATGAGTGGATATCATATTCATCTAGGTAGATTTCCCAGTAAATATAAGTGAGTGCTCATTCCAGAACTATTGAATAAGAATCTCCGGGTGCAAACTTAAGATTTATATGTTTTTAAAATGCTTCCCTGGTGATTCTGATGTATATGCCTGATTAGAAAACACTGGAGATTCCATGAGTGAGTGGGCACAGGAGTAACAAAATAGCTTTGACATAGACTTTTAATTGCATGTTACCCTAGTGGATAAATAAGCATTATAAAATCTTACAACTGCATGTTGTATTTCAGTTTATACAAGTACTTTCGTACTGTTTATCTTATTTGGTAGTTAAGACATTGTAGATTATAGGGCCGGCCGAGTGACACGTTGGTTAGGACTTAGCTTGGGATGCCAGCTCTGAGCAGCAGGGCCCCGGTTCGTATTCCACATATGAGGGCCAGTAGCGCTGCGCCCTCTACAGCTAAGATGGTGAATAACAGCTCGACCTGGAGCTGGGCTGCTGTGACTTGCAGGCGACGGTGTAGGCTGCAGTGGGGCTGGCCGGCAGCTGGCGTGCACTTCCATGAGCTGCCGTGAGACGCTGTGAGCAGCCGTCTAATGGTCGGCAAGCGACTACCTCACCCAGGAAGAGCGCAATGATAATACCAACATGGGCCAGTGAAGCGATGTCCTCCACAACTAGACTGAAGAACAAAAGGACAGCAACTTTTCTTCCCTGATTCCCCAACACTGTTCCCCTCCCCCAATTCCCCAATAAAATCTTTAAAAAAAATTAGTAGATTATAATGCATGCCCATACATCTATCAATATATTGAGGATTTGAACCACTAATGTGATTTGCTGAATAGGTTCCCCTTTCTTTCTCACTACCCATTGTGAATTCTCTCAAAAATCATCAGCTTAGTTGATGATGATTATTTTCATAATAACAGAAAATCTTTGTTCTCCAAGTGTCTCAGAATAGCTGTATTTTTCTTCCTGTAAATTTGCCTTTCCCTCACGGACAATTGAAGCTTCCTGGCTAGGACCACACTGTTCCAAATATTTTGAGTTTGGTTGGAAAATATGTAGTTACTATTTCAGACTTTTTCTATACTTGTTTTGGGAACCTTAATATTTCTTTTACTCCCAAATTGAGTGTGAGAAAGAGTCATATGAAAAACTGAACTATTAAGCAAATATTATTAACTTCTTTGATCTTAAAGACCACACTGAGGGCTCCTGAGTTTTATCCTGGCTTGCAAGAGAATACTAAGTTTAGTCTAATATATTAAAGTACAACATAATATCTGGTTCTTTACTTCAGATATATTCTTACATAATTATTACTATTTATATGTGAGGATTACATATATTTATTCACACACATGCTATAATAATGCCTAGACATAACCACATCCTGCCATTAATATTATCATTAAGTGTACAGATTCTAGAGTGAAACTCCACACTGACACCTTGGCTCCTTCACTTGCTAGCTAATTTACCACTGAATAGAAAATTCTACTTCCTTAATTCTCACTTTCCTCAGTTAAAAATGGTAACAACAATAGGACCTGCCTTATAAAATTGTCAAAATTAAATGATATAATTCAATAAACTGTTTAGAAAAGAAGAGGAGGAGGAGGAGGAGTAAGAAGAAGAGAGGGAAGGGAAAGAGAGAGAGAAAAAGAAAACAGAGGAAGGGAGGGAGGGAGGGAGGGAGGAAGAGGGGGAAGAAGGAAGGAAGGAAGGAAGGAAGGAAGGAAGGAAGGAAGGAAGGAAGGAGGGGGATGATCTGAAAATTAATTTAGGGAGTCATTAACTTTGGAGAAAACTGGGTTAAAATAGATTAACAAGTATCCTTAGCAAGCAAATTCCCAGAGCCTTTAATAGGTAATATTCATTGTGAGTCTCTAAAACCTTTTGGCCACAGCTGGGGGGCGGGGACACCAAAGGCTCCGGGAAGACTTTCTGGAAGAGGTGATACCTGAGTTGCATCTTTAAGAAAAAAAGAAACAATAGCCAGAGAGAGTATGGAGGTGAAAGTGAGGCAGGGTTTGGGTGCTTGAGAGGACAATTCATGCAAGGGGAAGGGCAAGGTCAGAGGCACAGACATAAGAAACCGTACGGCATATGCAAAGAGCCCAGATACCTGAGCTAGTGTGGGCAAGTGCCAAGAGAGTGGAGTATCAAGGACTAGGTTTTAAGGAGCCTTGTTTGCAATGTTATGAATCTGTAAGTTTTGTTGGAAATGAGGGAATGTACCAGTTGGGACCCTAGGAGGAATAGATGGGACCTGCAAAGATGTAATTGAGGAAAGTACAATGAAGGGACTGTGGACAGAGGTATGGGCAGGGTTAGAGAGAAACTAACAAGCCACAGTGAAGCATCCTGGGGTTAGCAACAGAGAGAAGACTACAGCACCCCAGGATTTAAAGGAAAAAGGGCAGAAGGGCTTCCCCGATCCTGGGGAGAGCTCCAGCTGAAGCTGTAGATGAAGGAGAAGGTAACTCAACGGGAGCTGTGACCTTCAGGAAAGGGATGCAACCCCTAACAATCTGTGGCCTGGCAAGGAGGGAACAGAAAAAGTCATCTACCTCGCTCTCAGCCGCCAGCAACAGGGCAGAAGGGTAGACAGCAGACCTGCTGGGGAAACATAGGAGGTCCACACAGCACAAAGGAAAATCATATGGTCTTATTTGAATTTTAGATGCCACCGGGAGCAACTCTGGAAAATGAACTGGAGGAGATATAACCTTTAGAAAGAAAGACCTATGTTCATATCCATGCAAGAGATGAAGGCCTAAAAGGGAGACGTTCTTTTAGAGATAGCATGGAAAGGACAGTTTTATAGAAACACTGGGATGTAAAATAGGTGAGATTTAGTGACTGGCTATGGCTGGTGAAGAAGTTAGAAGATGTAAGGATTTTTCGCAGGTTTCGAGTTTAGATGATAAAGGGAAAAGTGATGTGAACAGTCCACATAGTGAATACAGGAAAGGAAGTGAGTTTGTGGGGAAAGTTGAGAATTCCACTTTGGATTCTGGGGAGTTTGAGAGACGTGAGGCATGTTTGTGTGTTTGACACAGGTATTTCAATGCCGGATTCTAACACCAAATGAGAAGAACCAGGGCTAGAGAGACAGATTTGCAAGTCATCAGACTACATGGCGTCCCAAAGTATGAAAATGGATGATGCCCCCAAGAGGCGAAGTGATAAGAGGAGTGAGCTAAGGAGAACACCAATTATTTAATATCTGAATTCCAATGTATGGCTCTCAGGGACCTGGACATACTCTCAGTTCTTGGCTCTTCAATGCTGATCACCTAAATCTCCAGCAAAATATTCTCCCTAAAGTAATTGTATTGGTGTTCTCCAGGAAAAGAGAGTTAATTTTCTGGGCCTCTTGGCCTGTCAAATCTCCTGTTGAGACAGACTATATCTTTATTTTAGATTTATTGCCACTTAAAAACAGAGCTGATGATTTTGTACAGGCCCAGGTGCCTAAATGAGACAAATAGAAGTTAAAACATGTCTGCTTTATTTCTTGGTTCCTAAGGCCACATAAGTCTTTTAAGAACACCTCTCAAAATTTCGGATCGTTCAGAGTTGCTGTATGGAGCCCTACTGCAGAGAGGCCATTGGGGGCTCCACTTCCCCTCCCCTGCCTGCACCTCTCCCATGCTTACCTCAGATCCTCCCAGCCTGGAGTTGCCCCATGGAACACATGAAAGCAATTATGGTAACAGCACTAGAGGCTGGGTAACCTGTGCCTGCATGGCTTACTCAGAACCTTGCTTCAACTGATGGGAGACAAGCAATCTCTCACGGACATAAACCTAAAAAGACTAGACAAATAGATGATAGATGATAGAGTTAGAGATTGATGTATATGTAAATATATATCTCATATATATATATATATATATACACAGAAGATCACGTGTGTGCACTTACAGGTTAGCATGAGGGTGCACAGATGTGCACACATTCATATGTATATGAATATGAATGTATATGTGTATATGTATGCCAGTGTCTTGTGTGTGTGGGGTGGTGCATATATGTACTGAACATGCGTTGATGCCTACAAGAACAGGAGAAGAAAAACGCTTCCATCCTCCCATGCTAACAGGAAGAAAGTAAAGGGTTAAAGCAATCACGTTGGAAACCATTTTCCAAAAAAGCTGCACCCTAAATTAATTTTGGCTGGTAATCTATATCGGGTTAAATAACTCCTCATTATTCTGTAACACAGCTGAGGCATCTCCAAATGTTTATCTTGTTTTGTAACCGGTACCTTCTGGTATATTCTAGTGCCAGCACTCCCGGCTCCTGCTATATTTCATTCTCACTATTTTTGGACTGGAGCTGCTGGTTCCAGGTGATTTAATAAATTGCTTTTTTTTTTTTTTTGGTGTTCCTTTTAACTTACCCATCTGCTCAACACATGCGTAACTTGCAATCTGTCGGCAGTTTGCAGAAAGACAAACTGTCAGAGCTGCGTGCATTTGACAACTTTGTTCCCAATTAGATTAGTGGTAATTTTAACAGATTTCAGGGCAATGGAGAAAGGGATGGCATGTTATTAAAGCATCAATTCTGACAGACCCGTGCACATATGATTTCAATGTAAATTATTTTAAATGCTTTAATTAAAACTACAGAAAGATTTACCCCTTTTAAACGGTAAGTGATAGCAAGACAAATTTAAAGGGAAAGAGAATAACTGAGATTTCTACATGGTTTATGTTGTGCAAAGCCGTCCAGCAGTCAAGACGGCTGTAATCTATGGCGGTGATGTGGAGGCCGAGTTAATTATTCATTGTGATTCAATACACGAGGTACAGGAGTCAGAGCCTGGATCGCTCTCTGTGAAAATCTCAGCTCAGCCTTCTTTGGGAGCCATCAGGAAATTGCCAGAATCTGTTTAACACGTTAAATATATTCATAAGAAAAAAAAAGTCTTTTTTTTTTTGGCTCTTTGTTTTTTTATATGTTTCAATGCAGCTGCTTCTCCCCTCCACTAAACCCAGCACTCCAGCCTCCATATTCCCACCCCATCTCCAGTCTAATATCCCTGAAGCGCATGCACAGATACATACACAAGTGACTAAATGAGGCAAACCAGAGGATCCTGTACCTCGGGTCACTTTACAGGCACACAGCTCACCGGAAAACGTCCCATCCATAATTTAAATGTATTGCAATAGTCACAATTCATGAGTGCAGAGTGTCACTGACAGAATGTCTGGCGTTGTGGGAGGGAGCTCTATAGAACCAAGGACACATATAGGTGGTGATATTTCCCTGATGAATTTGACAACATGCTTGATTTATTCAGCCATAAATCTAACCATTGGTTTAATGCTTTCCATTTGTTCTTAGACAACAGTGGGCATTTTATTATTGAAATCACCAATACATTAATTAAGGCTTAATATTCCCTGAACATAATTGCATAAAATTCTTCTACATGCACGTTTCTTAGTCACTTGGGAAGGGTTCACCATGTTATATATGGGCCTTTTGAGTTGAGAACTGTCTGCTCTTTCAGAGAATTATTGAAATGACTTGAAGAAGAAGGTTATTACTCTCTTACATATAGGTTTTCTTAATTTTTGAAAATGTTTTTAAGTCAGTTGTTGCCTGATGTCTTTAAGGGCATCATGTAGGCAAACAGTTACTACTCTTAAATTTGTTTACAACTAGGCTGAGTAGGATCAGCATGAAATGTCTGAGGCAAGCCGAATTTTACCCTGTTTCTTTGTTAACATTACATGTAAGAAGTGCATACATTCACCTTTTTCAAGGAAGAAATTAGAAATAGCTTTTTAAAGAGTCTATGCACAATAGATTTGGAGGATGATTTGACATGTAGATGGTGAATCCGTCAGAGATTGCATCTCTAGAATAATGTAAGATGCTAGTATGGTGAGTCAAGTTCAAGGACCTGGAACTTCCCTTCCTAACAAAAATCCTACCAAGTACCTCACAGGAGCTTTTATCTGAATTTCAGACTCTTCACAAGAGAGGTTTTCCTCCTTTTTGTTTTCATTTTCATTTTCCTTTTTGTAACAGAAGAAAGAATACAGTTTTGGAAATCCACTACCCTCTGCTAGAAATGTATCACAACCACCTTCTAGGTCAATCACCTCAGGCAAACTCTCGTATCTTTCTGAACCTCAGGTTTTTAATCTGTGGGTATAACAAATAGCTACATTTCAGAAATATTTTGAGAATTAAATAAAACAATGCATCTCAAGTGTCTGGTGTTGACAATTAAGTTCATGAACTTGTTGTAACAATGTTGCTAACCTTTTTTGATATCAAAGGGATTATTCATTATGAATTTGTACCAACTGGACAAACAATTAACCAAGGTTACAATTTGGAAGTCCTGAAAAGGCTGCGTGAAATTTAGATGGCCTGAACTTTTCGCCAACAGTTCATGGCTCTTGCTTCACAACAATATACCAGCTCACACAGCACTGTCTGTGAGGAAGTTTTTAGCCAGTAAACAAATAACTGCATTGGAACATTCTCCCTACTCACCTGCTCTGGCCCCCAATGACTTCTTTCTTTACCTGAAGATATAGGAAATGTTGAAAGGAAGTCATTTTGATGACATTCAGGAAATCAAGGGTAATACAATGACAGCTCTGATGGCCATTCCAGAAAAAGAGTTCCAAAATGGCTTTGAAGGGTGGACTAGGTGCTGGCATCAGTGTACAGCTTCCCAAGGGGAGTACTTCAAAGGTGACAGTAGTGATATTCAGCAATGAGGTACGTAGCATTTTTTTCTAGAATGGGTTCGTGAACTTAATTGCCAGGCCTCTTATAGTTAGTGCATCATGAATACAAATTTGCCCCATCCCTTTCCTCTTGTTTTACTGATGCTTTTTCACAATTCTGTGGTTTTTATGTTTGTTTTACCTTGTGGACAAAGAAATGTCTCCTCCTCATTCTGTACACACTAAGTTCTTTAACTCAGGACCCTATGCCTGAGTTAAAAATAATATTAATAATAAAAGATAATATTAATAATCTTAATTCTACCCTGGAGACTGGCAAAGCACATGATAAGACTCAACAATCTGGCTAGCATGGGTGTTGAATTGAAAGATCCAAGTTGGCGTCTGTGCCCTGCCAATTCTAGCAGAGCTTGCTTTATGGGCATGTGACCATTGCAGTCACACAGGGTACCACACTCAGAAGGGCCCTATGCTTGGGGTTTAATGCTCTGTGGCCACCTTTTCGGAATCCTTAAAAATTTATCTTTGAATCTGTGTTTAAGTGAAGACTCATGGGACAAGGGACCATGTGCCCTGAGCTTAGAGTACCAGATCACATGTGGCCCCACCTCTAATCACCTCTTTAAGATGGGCTCTTAGCCACATGTTATGCACTCCCTTGGCACTCTGGACCAACCCGCTCTCTCCCTCCCTGTGCTCACCCCATGTCACTTCTTTCCCCGCTGGGACCAGGAGTGGACTTTCTGGGTAAAGCGTATGGGCAATTTTTAAAGATTTTTCTAAAGTTTTGCCTGCAGAAAGGTGTATTCATTTATACTCACTTCAGTAGCATATGGGCATATGCCCCTAATTATTTTAAATTATGATGTGTTTGTAATAGTATTGTTTTAAATAGCATTATGTTGGTTGTCTTTCTTCCTTGTGTTTTTTTCTCAAAAGCTATTAGAAGGCAAGCCATGAAGATATGAACTTCCAGTCAGTCTACAGTGTTAAGATTTCTTTTCCTTCATAAATAACAAGTGAATTCACAATCTGGAGGCTAGTCCTCAACTATTTTTTTGTAGCAGACCAAGGGACCCTTTTCACAACATTAAACATCACCCAATATGCTTAAATATTTCTATGAAAAAGCATGTCTGGCACGGTGAGAAAAAATGTTCTTAAGTAAAAGCATTGAACAAATTGTTATAGGTATTGCATTGTGTCCCCCTAAAATTTATATGTTGAAGTCCTAATGCCTGGTATCTCAGAATGAGACATTACTTGAAGATAGAGTCTTTACAGAAGTAATCAAATTAAAATGAAGTCACTCACAGTGAGTCCTAATCCAAAGTGACTGGTGTCCTTATGAAAAAGGAGAAATCTGGAGACACACATGGAAGAAAGATGATGTGAAGAGACATGAAGAGGAGATGGCCACCGACTAGCCGAGAAGAGAGGCCTGGAACACACCCTCCCCTCACAGCCCTCAAAAGGACCAATACTGCCAACACCTTGATTTTGGATTTCCAGTCTGCAAGAATGAGAGAAAGAAAGAGGGAGAGAGGGAGAGAGGGAGAGAGGGAGAGAGGGAGAGAGGGAGAGGGAGAGAGGGAGAGGGAGGAGAGAGGAGAGAGAGAATGGAGATCGATAATGGAATAATTATTACAGCTAGATTAAGAATCCTTTTTGATAAAGTAAATTGAGAATATGTGTTTTAAAGGTTTAGCAGGGATTTTCCAAGTAGACAAGGTGTAATTAAGGATTAGGGGACTGGAGGGTTGAAGGTGAGAGATAATTTAGGGTGTATATTCCAAAAAGATGAAAATATTTGAGCAAAGACAAGAAGCCACACCACATATTTAGCGGCTTAGAATGATGAAGTGGAGAGAAGCAAAGGCAGGTAGAAACTAGCCAATAGAGAACTTGCATATTGTGAGAAAATTAGAGAGGATTCTATGGAATTTATAATGCAGTGGATTAGTTAGGAGGCTTTCGGATTGTATATAATGGAATACCCAATTAAACAATATGGATATATTATCTCATATAACAAGGAGCCAGGGGGAAGTTTGGGGCTTATTAACTCAGCAGGTCAACAGTGTCGAGGTTCTAGGTCAGTTTCTCTGTGATTCTCTTAAGATTTCACTGAAGAACATCAGGCGTCTACTCAGATCTAAGTATCATGTGACTACCTGCTAACAAAAACAAGAGGAAAATATTCCCTTTAGTGCATCTCTGCTTACTGTAAAGGAGAATCTTTGTCAAAAGCCCCCCAGCAGAAGGCTTTTCTACAGAGGGCATGAGCCCAATGCCGTTTGTAAACAAATAAGCTCAGAAGTATTGTTATTAACATATTAGCTTGGGGAATGTCCCCATTCCTTGAATAAACTATTGCCCAAAACCTGGACAAAATTGTGGTTTGGATACCAAGAAAGAAGAGGAGAATTATCTAAGTGCCATCTACCATATTTCAAAATCTGAAATAAAACAAAAAAAACCCCCACAAAAAAACAGAAAAAAACGCTTATAAAATAAGATTTTACTCTTTTTAATCAGGCTCAGTGTAATTTAGAATTTAAAAGCTCATTCATTCATTCAGTCAATTCTCTCAATACATATTATTCAAGCACTGGACAAATGCCAGGCATTATAGTAGGAGTAGTAGAAGACAGAGATGAATCAGAAAAAGGAAAAAGCACTCATGTAGAAGAGCAGAGACTTCTGTTTACAATGAAACAGAGAAAATAGGGCATGTATGAGGCTACAATGCAATAACAAGTGTAGTGAATGTCATAAAGAAGATACAGTTGTATGCTGGAACCCATTCATGAGAACTGATTATGTGCCACTCTTTACAGCTCTGCATTTACTGCCATCCTGTTGGTAGTTTGAAATTATCCATGGTGGAACAATTGACACCAGAGAAATTGGCAAACACTACAAATCAGAGCTTTTTAATTTTTTTTTTTTTGTTGTTGTTTTGCTTTTCTTCAGAGAGCCAGTCATTACATATTTATACCAGCATACCACTAGAGGTATAGAGTGCCAACAGAATGTTTTTCTGGAGGAAAAGATCAACTATCTCAAACTTACCAATCACCAAACAAAAATGAATAAAGTCAGATTTGCATTGAGTTGCTGGTATTCAACATTAAAATTCATAGGATGTTCTTTAATATTTTTTTTCTTCCGCTTTGTAGCCTTTGTGTGTTTATAGCATTGTACTAATCATGAAGACAAGACATCTTGGAAATCTCCAGGAAAATCTTTACAAGAAAGTATATTTTCTCCATGTTTCCTACCCAATTTGATAAAACAAGTATCCTAGGTTTCAGAAAGCATATTGCTAAAGAGATGTCTTCCAGCCCTTCAGTTGCCTCTATATTTACACTCTCTTCTAAACACAATCTCAGATTATGAATGTCTTCCATATGGCAAGATCTTTCCTAATGCTTTTCACAAATAGCTCTGAATACTATCTGCACTCTGAGAAGCCATGGCCGCCTAGAGGCTGTGCGGCCTTAAAGGTCATCTCATCCACCTCAGTCTTTAGATAGGCCCACTCTTAAGCCAGTTTCCTGGAGAAGGCAGAAAAGATCATCTTGTTTTGAAGACATGTGGTAAAGCCTATAACTTTCTTCATTAACCTGCGCTTATGATTAACAAGCCTATATAAATATGAAATTCTTCCTTTGATCAACCTAAATCTCACATTTTAGAATTCAATCTCTTCTTTACTGCCCTAAGGGGATTAGAAAACAGATGGTGACCATCCTTAGTGTGAGAGGCATTTAGACAGATGGACCTCCTTTTTCTGAAATGTTTTGGGCAAATTAAATTTTATAAAATTAATTGATTTCTATTTGTGATATCCCCTGTGTAAAAGAGAATCTGTTTGGATGGTGAGAAATCCTCTTGTGGAGTGATTGATTATCCCCTCATTTGGGTTTTGTAAACATCAGTATTCAGATATTGGGTTTTCTTGTCTCTGTACTTGAAGATCCATCATAAATCATTTTTATAGGCTGAATAATCTCTGTGCCTTTAAGCCTTCCTCATAGATTTCATTTTCTTAATATTTTATCATCTGTCTTTCTAGATGCAAACCCATATATGTAAATTCATTAACAATTTTGACTGACTTGATATATTATCAGTGAAAAAAAGCAAATATACAGGAAATAATTTTGTAAAGGATTTGACTATTTCCTCAGACTGACCTGGTTGGTCAAATCAATCACAGTGGTCTAATCAGCCTATAAAAGAAATAATATCCCCTAACAGCTCACAACCTTTTGCATTTTTTTTTTTTTTGCATACACCATCTTACCAGATTTTCGCAACAAACCTATGGGGTAAACAAGAAAAGTATCATCAATTTGTATTTTCTGGATGAGGAAGTTAATATAAGCACATGTAGACTGACTTACTCAGAAAGCAAGCTTAGGGCATAGCCCTATTTAGGAAGATAGCAAACATGTTTGACATGTCAGTTATATAGAAGACACTTTCCTCAGGATTTCACTCATTGGCCCAACAAACATATGAAATACTCAGCTCCATTTTATAGATGAAGAAACTGAGGTTCAGAAATGTAAAACAATTTTCCCATGTTTACATATCTAAATTATAAGACAACCAGTATTATACCCAGGTCTTCCAACCCAGGTCTGTCTGACTCCAAGGTGCGGAACCAACAGTCTCAATCTGACCCAGTGGCCAACAGTTTGGGCAGCAGTTTCCTCATCTCCACATTGCAGCTAAGGTGATGTGATTTTGGAATAAGCAGTTGTCTTTGGCAGATGCCATAATAATGGATAAGGAGTGAAGTCCTGGAAGTCACAGCTGGCCCAATGAACTCCTGATACTCCAGCTTTTTTTTTTTTTTTAAGATTTTATTGGGGAATTGGGGGATAGGAACAGCTCTGGGAAATTGGGGGAAGGGGAACAGACAAGTTGCTGTCCTTTTTGTCTTCAGTCTAGTTGTGGAGGACATTGCTTCACTGGCCCAAGTTGGCACCATCATTGCGCTCTTCCCGGGTGAGGCAGATCAGTCGCCAGCTTCTGGACGGCCGCTCATGGTGGCTACTGGCCGCTCACGCTGGCTGCTGGCTACACACGGTAGCCCATGGCAACCCACTGCAGCAGGGGCTGCAGCCTAAGCCGTCGCAGGCGACTCACAGCAGCTCAGCTCCAGGTCGAGCTGTTGTTCAGCATCTTAGCTGTAGAGGGCAGTGTCACTGGCCCTCATATGTGGGATCCGAACCGGGGCCCTCTGGCGTCCCAAGCCAGCTCGGCCGGCCCTCCAGCTTCTTGATAATAGCAGAGGTAATAGTTCTCAGGGGAGGCTGTTTTTATGGTGGTTTATGGGAGTCATTCCTACAGATCTGTCTCTTCAACAATGTTACAAGCTTTTACTTTCAAGTATTGAATCACTTTCTATTTAAAATCGAGTGGTGTCTGTTTTCTGCAACTGAACCCCAGATGCTAATAAATCTAATGCTTTTTTCATATGTATACCTACAAAAGGCTTTAATCTTCCCACATTAGTAGAATTAAAACACTGTTTTATGCTCTGGGTCTCATTCAATTTGAATATGAAAGGAAGACCTCCGGACTTCTGTAGTTTTGAGTCTAGGTGTTTGAGTCTCAATCATAAATGCAATAGGAATACTAAGATGATTGTTTAAAGGGGAAGAATCAGAAAAGGATCCCTGAGGCTATATTGAAGACCTAGAACTAGTAGATATGGCTATATGTAACATCACATTTGGTAGAATAGTAAAGAATTATTTGTAGAGAGGAGATAAAGCTACAGCCAGGAAGACTACAGCTTGGAAATGACCTATAGAATGAAGTAAATATGGAAATGAGAAAACGAGGAACAAAATTGGTAAATGGAATAGCCAAGTACCAAATGAGATGAAGGATGAAGAATGACTTAAGGTAATTGCTCAGAAATGTCAAAAAATATTTATTGAGCACTCATTGAACAACATTCTAGGTGCTGGGGATAAAGCAGTGAAAAATGCACACCATGTCATTGTTCTTGTGAATTAACAGCCTAGCAATATGCAGCTTATTTATAATAGCTAAATTAGTCACTAAGCTTTCAGGATCTTTTTAGTCACATGCTAATCACCCACTCTACTTTTTCTGTGTCCTGAATTTGCCATCTTGAACTGCACTTCATTTGTCTTCACTTATTGGGTTGTCGGAAAAGTCATGATGTACTTTGTCTATGTTTTTCAAAGGTCATTTATTTAAATAAAGAACAAAGATCAATCAATGATATATTGCTCATTTTGTTCGATAACCTTTTGCCATCTTTCAGTGAGCTTCATAATTCCTCGTTCATAGAAGGACCTGTCTTTATTTGTGAAAAGCTGAACAAGGTGCTGATATACAGCCTCATCTGAGTTGAACATTATACCAAGTAAGGAATTTTGAAGAGAAGTAGAAGTCTGACGGTGCAAGGTCAGGTGAGTATGGTGGGTGTGGCAACACATCCCATACAAGCTCTAATAATTTTTGATGAGTGATCAAACTTGTGTGTGGTCTCGTGTTGTCATGATGGAATACAACACCTTTACAATTAACAAGCTCTGGACGTTTCTGGATGATGAATTTGTTCAAACTGTCCAATTGTTGACAGTACATATTAGAATTGTTTGGTTCCTTAGTAGGAGCTCGAAAAGCACACCTTTAAAATCCCACCACACTGAGAGCATAACCTTCCTCTGATGAATGTCTGCTTTCAATGTTGTTTGAGGCAAATCATCACGTCAAGACCAAGACTGTTTGTGCACCACATTGTTGTAAACAATCCACTTATCATCACCAGTTATCAGTCGCTTCAAAAAAGATCGTTTTCCTTACATTTAATGAGAATATTGCAGATGTTTATACATGCCATCAAATGAATTTCTTTGAGTTCATGCAGAACCCAAATATTGAGCTTGCTTATGTATTCCAGCTTCTTCAGGTGGTTGTGAATGCTTGAATGATAGATGTTCAATGTTTCTGCAATCTCTCGTGTTGTTTAACATGGGATTGACTTAACCAATGTCTTTATTTTGTCGTCATCAACCTCGGTGGGCCTCCCTGACTGAGAAGCATTGTTGAAATCAAAATCACCAGCATGGAATTTCATGAACCATTGTTGGCACTGATGTTCTTGTAAAGCATTGTCACCATAAACTTTATACAACTTTTCACAAGCTTGACGTGCGTTCTTCCCTTTATGGAAGTAAAACAGTAAAATATGACAAAAATGCACAGTTTGTTCTTCCATCTTCAACTTGTTGTAAAATCTCCAAAACACAACTAACTCGCTTATTTTTTTTAGAATGAAGCTAAAACTGTCAGCTGTCAAATGACATAGCTATAACATAGATGTGAATGACTTTAGTGCTTCCAAAAATGAGCTAGTGCCATCTGTTACAAACATGCATCATGACTTTCCCAACAACCCAATATATGTTCAGTACATTAAGATTAATATGTACTGTTTTTCTTACTTTTCTCCCATCATGTTGTCCAAGTTACACTCCTATGTACATGAAAGGGCTATCTCTAAAACAATAAGTAAATTCAAAATCCAATTAATGTGATGAATTGAGCAGACAGAGGTGGGCTAACCACTTTCAACTACTGTCCAACACCTGAATACAAAAAGTAGAAAGGATGAATAAACTCTAGATAATAAACTTAAAATACATGGATGAGCTCCAGGAATATCAAAACAGGAGCTGGGATTTTAATATCTCCATGAGATTAGAGGACTTCATGCACAGGGTGAAGATGAAAATAGGCTCTTTGCTCTGTGCAAGTAATGGGTTATCCCATTTGAGTGATTATACCTATAAAATTCCCACTTGTTTGTCCAGGCATCCTGGAAATTTACTATCTTTGATCAGCAACTGAACAAAATGTCAGAACCCCAAGCTTAAGCAAAGTGTGAGTAAAAAAAAAAAATCTGAATTTGCATAATTTACATACTAAGCAAAATCCCACCTGAGAAATAATGGGGGAAAGTGTAAAAACTGGAAAACCTATAAGGCCAGATAAAAGCAAGTAAAACTCTACCTACAGTTATTTTTCCACAACCCAGAGCACAACTGGGAAAACCAACCAAGATAATTCTCATTGAAAAATAGTTTATGGTTTATAAACATGGTAAAGAATATAAGGAAACATACTATCATACAAGAGACTAAGCAGATCCAATCTGTGGGAAGAATTCTAGCCCAAGAAGATGAAAATAATAAAATAAATTAAAAGGGGCCTTAAATATTTCAATTATGTTCAAATATCTTAATAAGGAATAATGTTAATAATAGGGAAAACTGTCTGAGGGGTATAGAGAAACTCTTTGTACTATCTTTATAACTTTTCTACAAACTTAGAACTATCCTAAAATAAAACTATTCTAAAAAAGAATGAACAGAGTCCCTAAGACAAGAATAATACAATGAAACAAAAGTACAAGTAAATTGATATAAAAAAACTAAAATTCTAGAAATAAAGTAATTGAAATTAAAAAATTAAAATTGTTAAACTATAGATTAGATGGTTGAGAGAATTAGTCAACCTGAAGGCAGAAATCAGAAAATTATCCAGAAGGCTTGAAAAATAAAATACAGAAAATACGAAGGAGATATTAAGAAATATATAAGGAAGAAAAAGAAGCTGCAACACTCACTAATTATTGTAATTAGGAATTCCAGAAAAATTAGAATAAATAGAATGAGGAAAAATCATAGATGCATAGTTAATGACTGAAAGTTTTTAATAATTTAAGAAATTATATATATGCTTCTTCATTAAGTATTTCAGAGAAGACTACAAAATATCAAGAAAAAAGAGGACATAAAATCTACAAAAGAGAAAAGGCTGATTGTTCATAACAAAACTATAAAATTTTCAATTAGCAATAACAGATGCTAGAAAACAGCAGATGTAGTGCTGGGGAACAACAACAAAAACCTGGAATTCTATACCCAACTGTATTAATCTGCTAGGGCTGCCATGACAAATAGCACAAAATGAGTGACTTTATTTTTTCAAGTTCTGGAGGTTGGAAGTCTAAGATCAAGGTGTCATCAGGTTTGGTTTCTCCTGAGCCCTCTTTCCTTTGATTGCAGATGGCTGCCTTTTTGCTGTGCTCTCACATGACCTTTTCTCTGTGCTTGTACATTTTCTTGCCTCTTTCTCTTCTTATAACGACACCAGTCATGTTAGATTAGGGTTCCAACTTTTATGACCTTCTTTAATTTTAATTACCTCTTTAAAGGCCCTATCTCCAAATAGTAACATTGAAGTTTAGGTCTTCAATATATAAATTTTGATAACACCAACTAAGCAATTATTGAATGGGAATGAAATAAAGATTTTCAGAAATATAAAGTCTAAAAATGTTTTCTATCTACACACCTCTTTTAAAGAACTACTGAAAGTGGTAAGTAAAAAAGAAAAAATGTTGGTTAGAAGATAATAGACAGACTAAAGAAACAGTGTTAAGCAAAAGAAATCCCTAAAACATGTTGGTAAATCTAAATAATTTTTAAAAAGGCAAAACATATGGTTATAACATGTAAAATGGGAGAGGAGAATTTGAATAGAAGGTGATTATAAGTTTCTTATTTGATTTTGCAGTTGTTGAAACAAATAATTGCCTATATCATAACCATTTTCCCCTTTTTATTAACTAAAAAATATATATTAGTTTGGCAATTTGACTACCTGGTTTCATATTTCCTAGCTGCCTCTTCAGGCTAGGTATACTTATGAATTAATATCCTGTCAATGAAAAGTACATATTGTGTGTGAAATGTTCAGGAAGATTTCTTAAAGGGATTTGATTCAACTAGGTGGAAAATCACTTTTGCCTTCACCTCTTCCTCCTTAGTCATGGAATGTGGGTATGACAACTCAAGTTCCAACAGCCATATTGGATATTAAACTGAACTTGAAGATGGAAATCACACCCTAGAAAGACAGATTAGAAAAACAGAAATGTTTTGGGTACCCCATGACCTTGAATCTGACACATTAGGTCTTTAACACCCATTTCTGAAATTATTTTATGTGATAGATAAATAAATTCTTATGTTGTTTAAGCTGCTGTTATTTGGAGTTTTCTCTTAATGCACCCAAAACATAAACTTATTTGATAAAGAGAGAAGGGAAAGGCACAAATTAACTTTAGAATTTTAAATATACCTGTTTACAAGAAGCCACTAAGATAGTAGAAATAATATGCAAAAGTTCTAAACCAGGAGAAGTGACATAAAAAAATATTGGTAGGGCTGCATGATTTAAAAACGTGTTTATTTGAAGAAAAGTTAGAAAAAGAAAAAAATGGCCCTAGCAATTACAAAGACATTTAGGTCAAGTATGCATCTAAAGAGTTCTAATAAAATTGTTTTATGAAATATAAGCATGGAAAAAGCAATATATTTATATTGTGCTATTATTTTATACAATATGATTTTAAAATATGTGTGTAATTAAATTTATAAATTAAATATGATATTTTGCCAATAAAAATACACCAAAGCTAAGTCAGCCCCACTTGTTATTACAGTTCAAGACCTGTTCATTTATCTTCTGAACTCATTCTTTTTCCATTACCATCCTTGGCCTTTACTGCCTCACTTATTTTCATACCTGATTTTGACTTAGTTTTGAACTTGTTGATTAATCTGAGTTCTTTCCGATTGACTCTTGGCACTTTGAAGACTCAGGTTTGCAGTCAGGTCTACAGATCCCCCTCTATTGGACAAGATTTACTATTTTATATTTATTTCTAAATTTCAAGCTCTAAGCCAACAATACTCAAGGTTATAGGACTGGGGTATAAGTATTTGATATCTATTGGGTCATGATGGCACTAAAAGGAATAAGCTTTAGAATCAGACTAATTTAAGCTTGCATCCAAAGAGAGACATAAGGCATATGTTAAGAGGTTAAGAATAAAGGGTATTCAATATAAATATGGAGAAAAAATACATTAACAGGTAATTACACAAGAAGACATACAAAGGGAGAAAGCATATATAAAAATATGTTCAACCACTTTAGATATTTTTAAAACCACAAATTAGAATATGGCAGGTTATCTTTTATCCTCAGACTGGCAAAGGTTAAAAAGGTTGCTTCTATCCTGTTTTGACAAGGCATGGAATAAGCACTCTCATATACTGGCAGGTAGCAACTAGCTATTGGTTGAAGGTAGCTCTGTCCTCCGATGTAGACAGCTGGGTTATGTTTTTTTGTTTGCACATAGGTGTTGTCATTTGACTAAGTTCTGGATAATGACATATAGCAGAAGTGATATATGCCACTTCTCGACCAATAATACCCTCTGTTCTTCACTTCCACTCCTAACACACGTACATATATACCCACTTTCTTCCTAACCTAACTGCTGACTGGATTTAGAAATTCAGGGAGACTTTGGTATCCATATATGGAAGTTGGTAGACTCCATCAACCTGGTTCTCAATGACTATATGGACTCCCAGTGTGAAATCCACTAAATAAATCACTGCATTCACATAATGAGTATTTCTTCATTCATTTACTTAGCAAAGATTCAGTATATGCTATGTGACACCCAATGTGATAGATACGAGGCAACAGAATGGGGAAAAAAAAGGTACCTCCCACTGTGAAACTTCTAGTTTAGAAAGTTAGACAGACATTTAAAATGTATTTTTAAAATTTGTACAGCCACTATAGAAAACAGTATGGTGGGGGTCCTCAAAAATTTAAGAATACAGCTACCCAGCAATATGACCCAGCAATCCCTCTTTTGGGCATCTATCCCCAAATTTTGAAAACATTTATTTGTAAAGATATATGAACCACTATGTTCATTGCAGCATTATTCACAGTAGTCAAGATATGGAAATAACCAAAGTGTCCTTCCATGGATGATTAGATAAAGAAGATGTGGTACATATACACAACGGAATACTACTCAGACATAAGAAAAAATGAAATACTTCCATTTGTGACAACTTCCATTTGAGAATGTCATACTAAGCAAAATAAGTCAGATGGAGAAGGACAAGAAACATATCATTTTACTCATATGTAGGATATAAAACAAAAAGCAACAAAAGAACAAAAAGACATATAAAAAAATTCATAGGCACAGGCAACAGTATGGTGGCTACCAGTTGGGAAAGGAGTCAGGGAAAGACGAAGAGGGTAAAGGGGGTCAAATAAAAGGTGACAAAAGGAGAATATACTTTGGGTGGTGAGTACACAATGCAATATACAGATTATGCATTATAGAATTGTACACTTGAAATGTATAATCTTATTAACAATGTCACCACAATAGATTTAATATAAATAAATATAATTAATTAATTAAATTTTGAATTAAAATAAGTTGTCTTAAAGGAAAAGTATGGGATGCTATGAAAGCATGTAATAGGAAATACATAAACTAGGCTGTTAATCAGGTGAAGCTTCCTGTAGTAACAAATATGCCTGAAATACAGCAATGAAAAATAAAAATGATCTGATTTTCCCAATAATATTTCCTACCCACCACCAACCAAAATGCTTTTAACTTACTTGAAAAAACTAATGATAGAGACAAAATAATCAAATGTTTACTTTTACTATTTCATGTATTAATTTAATCATGCATATTATAAGATACAAATTCATAAACTACATTAGAAATATTGCTTTGTTCCACTTTATATTCATGGAATATCAAGTCAGACTGCCTGGGATTGAATCCTGGCTCTATCACTTAATAGTTGGGACCTTGGACAAATGTTGTCACCTGTAAAATGGTGATAATAGTAGTTACTACCTCTAGGGTTGTGTGAAGTTTCAACTTTTAAAAAATAAGTATTTAGGACAACTGTCTGGCCTATGGTAAGTGCCAATAAGTGTTAACTTTTACTATTAGTTTCTGTATGTCCATCTTACACTCTATGTCATGGTTATCAATAGTGACTCCTTAATTCATTTTATAAAGCTCTTATTTCCTTGATACCAAAACCAGGTAAAGGAAGTACAAAAAAAAGGAAAGCTACGGAACGATATTTTACATGAATATAGGCAAAAAAATCCTTAACAAAATGCTAGCAAACAGAAATGATCAGCTTATATAAGGAACAAGTGGGGTTTATTCCAGGGATGCAAATTTGGTTCAATATTCAAAAATTAATCATACTAAACTATCCTAATTTCTTCTGATAGCTATTTGTTTGTTTTCTAGCAACTAGATTAACTCAGAAAATTTTGTACTGGTTTTAAAGGAGCATTTATCTAGGATTTGCAACATAACTGTTCACTTACTCCAGAGCTGATTTGAATTTTTCCAGAAATTTTGGAAATCCAACAGGTCACTATCAGAACTAAAGACAAACAAAACAAAATATAAAATAAAAAAAGCGTATCAATGAGATCATATATCAAAAAGACATGTTCCATTATGCAAGGTCATTTTTTTTAAGAAAAAACACGGAGAAAAACTGAATTACACTGAGCTGAGGACAACGAGGAGGTTAACATGAAACTACGTCTTATGAAGGACATCAAAGGAAAGCGGGATGCTTAGCTGGGAGAAGAGAAGATCCAAGGAAGGCATGAGCAACGTCTTCAGAGAGCTTGCCTAGAAGGGGAGTGTTTTACCGTCCGGAGCCAAAACTAAAACAAATGAGAGGAAGTGAAAAAGAAAAAAATTTCATATAAAGTACAGAAAAATCTTCCCAACAATTAAAACTGACAACAATGTCTTTTGAATTAGTGAGTTTTGTACCTGCAGAAGTACTCAAGAAAATTCTGGCAAAGTACAGGGATGGATATTACAGTGGGGTGTCCTGTATGAGTTTGAGATAAAGCTAGCAGATATCTGAATACCGCTTCCAACACAAAGATTCTATGATCTTATGGGAGCAAGGAGCTACATAAGTTATTCTGAACTTCACTGACAAGTCTTAAGCCCTGTGTCTAGCCTAAATTGTCCTGTTGCTTAACTCAAATGGCTTCAATTAGCTAATGTAGGGATGAGGTTTAAGTGATAAATGTTCACATTAACATGATTTGAGATATGATCTTGACAGCCCTCCTCGACTGGTCTGCTGAAAAGCACTTCAGGGGCCCTACAAATAGCTCTTATTACATTCCCCTTTTTTTTAATGATGTTTACTTTAATTTTTCAGATTCTGGAATCTATAATTACCTAAGGTTTATACAGGAGTGAACTGCTAATTTCTCTCTCTCTTCCTCTCTCTTCCTCTCTCTCTCTCTCTCCCTCTCTCTCTCTCTCTCTCTCTCTCTCTCTCTCTCAGGCAAAGGGTTCAAATTCTGCAATATATCCATTGTTGGCTTCTGGTGCCAGGCCAAGTCATGGGATTCTCACTTAAATGACAACATTACCTTTAATGGTACTGAGGATTGTAATATTCCTTCAGCTGTCTCTTCCAACCTGCCAGATTTAATGTGTCAGTTAGATCAGCACACAACCACCAGAGAGAGAGACTTGGGTACTGGTTCAAGAGTCAGTCTTGTAGAAAGATTAGTTTGACTTTCTCTCAGTTACAAGTCCCAGAACAAACATACTCAAATCTTAACCCCATACCTTCTGATGTGTAGCCTACATTCAAACACAACTCAAACGAAAACAATATATAGGAAATTAAGTAAATTGAGTTTAGTTCTCAGGAATAAAAAGACAACTACATTTCCATTTTTTAGCTACAAACACTGAAATTCAAAGGGTTACATAACCTGCCTCTGAACACGTTAACAAAAAGCAAAGCTGAAATATGAACCCTGCCTGGTATGTCTAACCCAAAGCACATTGCCCCCTGGAGACCATGGAGTTCCAGAATTATGACAAGGCAAGAGTAAAAGAGAAACAAAACTTTTCAACTCATCATGATTTGCCTTTGGCATTGCAGGCATAACTACTTGTGTGTGTAGATATGCATGTGAATGTTTTTCCACTGGGAGCAATAACATTACTGCTGTGACATACATTTTATTATAAAAGGATTCTATTTCAGATTATACTAATACTTTTACCTTCAGCACCTGTGTTTTTATTGCTGTTGATTTTGTTTTGCATAGGGAAAAGGCAGAGCTCTGAGGTAGAACAGTTCCTTTATGGATGGTATAACTAAAGATTTGAACCCTTGCTCAGGGGATCTGAAGTGTCTCCAAGTACAAATGCTTTAACTATTTTTCTCTTCATTGAAATATTTTTACAGTTGGGCAGAGAAAGAGTCAATGGAAACCAATGTCTGAATTACACATTTCTTAAGCCTCTTTCCATAGTTCACTAATCAGTTGTCAAAGATGACAGCTTGAGAAATGTCCCTTAAGAATGGCAGAGCAGAGGCAGTGTTACAGGTAGTTAGAGGTAGTGGGTTGGAAGTAAGGTGTGCTCCTTATAAAACAAGACGTGAGAACTTGTGAGGGAAGTGAGGCCACAAGTCTGGGGTCCAGAGGGATTGCGGAGCACAATAGTGGTGACGCTGGTTGCTTCCTCAGCCTCTTTGGGCTGAGAGATCCAAAGGCCTCTTTGAAGTGGCCTCTGTTTACCTCTCATCTTTGATGCTACTTCCTCCCTTGTAGCTTACTTTCCTGCTGCATTGATCTGCTTGCCATTCCTGGAACATAATTTTTTAATGATAAGAACATTTAACCCTCCTAACAAAACTTTAAGTATACAATAAATACAGTATTGCTAACTATAGACACAATATTGTTCACCACTTATAGAACTTACTCATCTTGCATACCTGAAATTATACCCTTTGAATAGCACTGCCCATTTTCCACTCCTCCAGTCCCTGCCAACCACCATTCTTCTGTCTGCTTCTTTGAATTTGACTATTTTAGATATGTCACATAAGTGGAGTTGCACAGTATTTGCCCTTCTGTCGGTAGCTTATTCCACTTAGCATAATGTCCTCGAGGATCATCCACATTGTTGCATATGACAGGATTTCCTTCTTTTTTTAAGGCTGAATAATATTCCATGTTATGTATATGTCACATTTCCTGTATCTATTCATCCATCCTTTAATGGACATTTAGGTTGTTTCCATATCTTGGCTATTGTGAATAATGCTGCAATAAACACGGGAGTGGAAATATCTCTTTGAGATCCTGATTTCAACTACATTGGATAAATACCCAAAAGTGAGATTGCTAGGTAATATGGCAGTTCTATCTTAATTGTATGGAAACCTCCAAACTGTGTTTCTTAATAGCTGTGCCATTTTTCATTTCCATCAACTGTGAAAGGATTCCTTGCCTTATATACATTCTTGCCAAAACTTATATATATATATATATTAGCTATCCTAATAGATGTGAGGTGATATTTAACTGTGGTTTTGATTTGCATTTCCCTGATGATTAGTGATGTTGAACATCTTTTCATCTACTTATTGGCCATTTGTATGTCTTATTTGGAAAAATATCTGTTCAAGTTCTTTGCCCATTTTTAAGCAAGCTATTTGTTTTTATTACTATTGAGTTGTAGGAATTCATTATATATTTTGGATATTAACTCCTGTTCAGATATATAGTTTACAAATATTTTCTCACATTGTTGACAGTATTTTTTTTCTGTGTAGAAGTTTTTTAGTTTGATGTAGTCCTTTTTCCTAGTTTTGCTTTTATTGCCTGAGATTTTGTCTAAGAAATCATCACCAAGACCAACATGATGAAGCTTTTTCCCTGTTTTTTTCTAGTATTTTCTAGTTTCATATCTCACATTGAAGTTTTTAATCAATTTTGAGTTGATTTTTGTATATGGTATAAGATAAGGATCCAGTTTCATTCTATTCATGTTTCGTTCATTCATTCTATGCTTGGTGTTCGTATCTGTGCATTGGAGAAAACAGCCACCTCTCTCAGTCCTCATGGACTGGCCTCCTCCAGGAGAAGCCCTCACTGCTCAGCTTGACCAGAGTCTACGGAGGCCTCTCAAACCTTCTCTGCATATATATGCACCTTCTGTGGACTTATGTGTGCAAGTTCCCAATTAGAAGGATTTGCTTCTTTAATTTTTTTCCTCCTTTTTTCCAGAAGTTCATAATTTCTTGCTCCCCCTGGTGTCTGTTGATTGTACCATGGGTCTTCTGGAGCCGCAGCATGCCCCAAGCTTTCTGTGTTCTCAGTTGCTTCCAGGCATCTAGAGTACGCTGGGTCCACCTATATTCTGAGACTGGTTAGGCTGAAGCCTGTCCCTTGGGCAGCCACCTAAAAAAGTCTGAACATTGACATGTTTCAGTCTTTGCTTTCCCTCCTCAGGGATAAGCCAGAGGCGTGTTATTTCACCAAACATGTTGCACTGAGCTGGGGAGAGGGGCTCCAGTGAAAGATTTTGTGCTAGTCCCAATCGTCACCTATGTTTTCAGTGGTCCTCAGTCATCTAGGGTAAGCCAGATCCAGTGAGCACTCTGACACAGGTGAGGCAGAGCCAGTCCTTTGCGAAGTTCCCTGAAATTTTGGAACATCTGTTACATGGTCCGACTCTTTCTCTCCCAAGGAAGAATCTGGGAGCTGAGGTTTTCAACCCTCTTGTTCAGTGCTGAGACAGTGGGAGGAGCTATAGAGAATGCTTGCGTGCTAATCCAAACTGCATATGTTGTCAGCATCCTCCAGTTATATAGAGTATACCAGGTCCTCTCAGCACTCTGAGACAGTCAAGACAGAGCCACTCCCTTGGGCAGTCTCTGGAAAAGCTGCAACATTGGACACATGTACCAACTCTTTCCCTCCCCAGGCAGAAGATGAAGTCTGGGATTTTTCACCCTCTCGCACTCTGCTGAGCTGGGGGGAGGGGCTAATGGCAAGTGCTTCCATGCTATTCAAACCACCATCTTTGTTCTCAGAGGTTCCAACCTGGGATCGTTTCCTGGCAGCACTCAGATTCAGACAAGACAGAAACCAGTCAGGCAGCCTCCACAAAAATCAGAACATTGGATGTCTGGTCCAGTCCTTGTATTCCCTTCCCAGGAAGAATCATATGATGCTGTTCTGGAGGGAGGGAGTATGGTGAGAGTGTCTTGGCCTTTCCTACCAGCACTCTGTGGTTGCTTTCATGCACACCTGGTGTGCAGGAGCCTCTCAACTGGTTTCTGGATTGGCCCAAAAGAAAATTTGTCCTACAGTGTTTTTCAATGGGTGTGCCCGTGGGGAGACAGAGGCTCAGGGTTTCTCATTCCTCCCTTTTATTGACATCACGACTCTGAAACACAATTCTTTCTCTGACCTCAATGCTTTTGCACATATTTTTCCTTCTGTTGGGAAGGAAATTCTCTTCTCTGTTTCTGCCAAATATGTAAATATCCTTCAAGACTCTGCTCTGACATTACCTACTGCCTTACCCACAGTCAAATTTATATGTGCCTCCTTTGCTTTCTGGTAGCACCTGTGCTCATCTTCAAAATGTACTTATAATACGCTATCTTCCCATTGGACATTAACCTTATTTTTATTTCCCCAGAACCTAGCATATGAACTGGAACATAGTGGGACAAACAAGTAAGAAACAGTTGGAAAGCCTACCCTCTACATACATTCTTTTCTTCTGTAAGGAACAGCAGCCTGCGAGACCGCAAAACTGAATTCTAGTCACAGCAATACTACCAGCTAGCTATGTAAACTTCTATCAAGTCAGTCTTTGGTTGTCACTCTTCATCTGTAAAATGAGGTTATTTAACTAAATCCTGATTGGTCAACATTTTTGGTTCGCAGCAACACTCTCTTTTTTCAATGAAATAATACTGTAAAGTTCAAATGAAACACTGGAGCTTTTCTGCATGAAAAAAGGAGACGCCTAGAGCTCTGCCAATTTAACCTCCTCTTTCCCATCACTGCACCCCCATCCACGCCCTTCTTGGCACACAGTTTGAAAACCACAGAACTAGGTGATCTGTAAGATTCCAACCATCCCAAACACTCTTGGACTATTCATGCAGTGAATTGAACTGACCTCTTTCTCACTGCTGTACCCCTTTCCCAGGCCCTGGAGTATATCTCTGTCCTCACTGGGTTTTATTTTTGTTAGCCTAAAAAAGTAAGGAAGTCAAGTTATTCTGGAAGTCAATAAGCTTTGTTTTGGCATTTAGAATATTTGTTGGCTGGTTTATTGGGGTCTGTATTCTATCTTACTAATGAAGAAAAAGAATGGCATGTGTATCTTGGCTTTAAAATTGGAATATCATTTTAGAATCCTGTGTGGGACCAAGGCATATAGTGGTGGCCAAGTGCCAGGGGTAGAAAAAATTTAAGTGATCCTATATGTGCAGTTTCTAATTCCTTGTGGTTTCTGAAAGGTGCTATATAAAATTATTATTGACCTGAGTAGTCAATTAAATTTTGGCAGACAGGGAACACCAGTTTATTCTTTGGTGATGTGGGGGAATAATGTAAACGCAGTAATTTTAGATTACTGTTTTTAGCTTGCATCTAGTTGGTTGTTTGATTTATAAGAGAGATAAGATTATTTTACAATTGACTGGAGACAAACATAAGAAGCTATAAAATTCTGCCTCTTTTTAAACTACAGTTTCTGTGACTGAGAATTATATGACAGAACCATTTATCAATCTTCTTTTGAGGACCAGGCTTTATATATCTGATTACTTCTAGTCCTTACAGCCTCATGAGATCAATACTGTTATTCCCATGTTATCAGTAAAGAAACTCTCAGATACGTTTAAGAACTTACTGAAGTTCACATGATTTGTAAGTGTGGCATATATAATAGAACTGTCAAGAGTACATGGAATAAACTACATATATTATTTTTTGTATCTTTTTGTTCTGGAAGAATGTAAAAATTGAAAATTCTACATCAAGAGATTAAAACCTACACTATCAACTTTGCTTTCAACTATACTGGAGTAACTGGCAGCAGATTTGCCCCCCTTATAGCACACAACTAGAAAACTGGACAAACTATATGAATCACTGTTCTTTGACATCGAGCAACAGGCAGCACAGGAGCATGATTCACAATAAANTGATGTTTACTTTAATTTTTCAGATTCTGGAATCTATAATTACCTAAGGTTTATACAGGAGTGAACTGCTAATTTCTCTCTCTCTTCCTCTCTCTCTCTCTCTCTCTCTCTCTCTCTCTCTCTCTCTCTCTCTCTCTCTCTCTCTCTCTCAGGCAAAGGGTTCAAATTCTGCAATATATCCATTGTTGGCTTCTGGTGCCAGGCCAAGTCATGGGATTCTCACTTAAATGACAACATTACCTTTAATGGTACTGAGGATTGTAATATTCCTTCAGCTGTCTCTTCCAACCTGCCAGATTTAATGTGTCAGTTAGATCAGCACACAACCACCAGAGAGAGAGACTTGGGTACTGGTTCAAGAGTCAGTCTTGTAGAAAGATTAGTTTGACTTTCTCTCAGTTACAAGTCCCAGAACAAACATACTCAAATCTTAACCCCATACCTTCTGATGTGTAGCCTACATTCAAACACAACTCAAACGAAAACAATATATAGGAAATTAAGTAAATTGAGTTTAGTTCTCAGGAATAAAAAGACAACTACATTTCCATTTTTTAGCTACAAACACTGAAATTCAAAGGGTTACATAACCTGCCTCTGAACACGTTAACAAAAAGCAAAGCTGAAATATGAACCCTGCCTGGTATGTCTAACCCAAAGCACATTGCCCCCTGGAGACCATGGAGTTCCAGAATTATGACAAGGCAAGAGTAAAAGAGAAACAAAACTTTTCAACTCATCATGATTTGCCTTTGGCATTGCAGGCATAACTACTTGTGTGTGTAGATATGCATGTGAATGTTTTTCCACTGGGAGCAATAACATTACTGCTGTGACATACATTTTATTATAAAAGGATTCTATTTCAGATTATACTAATACTTTTACCTTCAGCACCTGTGTTTTTATTGCTGTTGATTTTGTTTTGCATAGGGAAAAGGCAGAGCTCTGAGGTAGAACAGTTCCTTTATGGATGGTATAACTAAAGATTTGAACCCTTGCTCAGGGGATCTGAAGTGTCTCCAAGTACAAATGCTTTAACTATTTTTCTCTTCATTGAAATATTTTTACAGTTGGGCAGAGAAAGAGTCAATGGAAACCAATGTCTGAATTACACATTTCTTAAGCCTCTTTCCATAGTTCACTAATCAGTTGTCAAAGATGACAGCTTGAGAAATGTCCCTTAAGAATGGCAGAGCAGAGGCAGTGTTACAGGTAGTTAGAGGTAGTGGGTTGGAAGTAAGGTGTGCTCCTTATAAAACAAGACGTGAGAACTTGTGAGGGAAGTGAGGCCACAAGTCTGGGGTCCAGAGGGATTGCGGAGCACAATAGTGGTGACGCTGGTTGCTTCCTCAGCCTCTTTGGGCTGAGAGATCCAAAGGCCTCTTTGAAGTGGCCTCTGTTTACCTCTCATCTTTGATGCTACTTCCTCCCTTGTAGCTTACTTTCCTGCTGCATTGATCTGCTTGCCATTCCTGGAACATAATTTTTTAATGATAAGAACATTTAACCCTCCTAACAAAACTTTAAGTATACAATAAATACAGTATTGCTAACTATAGACACAATATTGTTCACCACTTATAGAACTTACTCATCTTGCATACCTGAAATTATACCCTTTGAATAGCACTGCCCATTTTCCACTCCTCCAGTCCCTGCCAACCACCATTCTTCTGTCTGCTTCTTTGAATTTGACTATTTTAGATATGTCACATAAGTGGAGTTGCACAGTATTTGCCCTTCTGTCGGTAGCTTATTCCACTTAGCATAATGTCCTCGAGGATCATCCACATTGTTGCATATGACAGGATTTCCTTCTTTTTTTAAGGCTGAATAATATTCCATGTTATGTATATGTCACATTTCCTGTATCTATTCATCCATCCTTTAATGGACATTTAGGTTGTTTCCATATCTTGGCTATTGTGAATAATGCTGCAATAAACACGGGAGTGGAAATATCTCTTTGAGATCCTGATTTCAACTACATTGGATAAATACCCAAAAGTGAGATTGCTAGGTAATATGGCAGTTCTATCTTAATTGTATGGAAACCTCCAAACTGTGTTTCTTAATAGCTGTGCCATTTTTCATTTCCATCAACTGTGAAAGGATTCCTTGCCTTATATACATTCTTGCCAAAACTTATATATATATATATATTAGCTATCCTAATAGATGTGAGGTGATATTTAACTGTGGTTTTGATTTGCATTTCCCTGATGATTAGTGATGTTGAACATCTTTTCATCTACTTATTGGCCATTTGTATGTCTTATTTGGAAAAATATCTGTTCAAGTTCTTTGCCCATTTTTAAGCAAGCTATTTGTTTTTATTACTATTGAGTTGTAGGAATTCATTATATATTTTGGATATTAACTCCTGTTCAGATATATAGTTTACAAATATTTTCTCACATTGTTGACAGTATTTTTTTTCTGTGTAGAAGTTTTTTAGTTTGATGTAGTCCTTTTTCCTAGTTTTGCTTTTATTGCCTGAGATTTTGTCTAAGAAATCATCACCAAGACCAACATGATGAAGCTTTTTCCCTGTTTTTTTCTAGTATTTTCTAGTTTCATATCTCACATTGAAGTTTTTAATCAATTTTGAGTTGATTTTTGTATATGGTATAAGATAAGGATCCAGTTTCATTCTATTCATGTTTCGTTCATTCATTCTATGCTTGGTGTTCGTATCTGTGCATTGGAGAAAACAGCCACCTCTCTCAGTCCTCATGGACTGGCCTCCTCCAGGAGAAGCCCTCACTGCTCAGCTTGACCAGAGTCTACGGAGGCCTCTCAAACCTTCTCTGCATATATATGCACCTTCTGTGGACTTATGTGTGCAAGTTCCCAATTAGAAGGATTTGCTTCTTTAATTTTTTTCCTCCTTTTTTCCAGAAGTTCATAATTTCTTGCTCCCCCTGGTGTCTGTTGATTGTACCATGGGTCTTCTGGAGCCGCAGCATGCCCCAAGCTTTCTGTGTTCTCAGTTGCTTCCAGGCATCTAGAGTACGCTGGGTCCACCTATATTCTGAGACTGGTTAGGCTGAAGCCTGTCCCTTGGGCAGCCACCTAAAAAAGTCTGAACATTGACATGTTTCAGTCTTTGCTTTCCCTCCTCAGGGATAAGCCAGAGGCGTGTTATTTCACCAAACATGTTGCACTGAGCTGGGGAGAGGGGCTCCAGTGAAAGATTTTGTGCTAGTCCCAATCGTCACCTATGTTTTCAGTGGTCCTCAGTCATCTAGGGTAAGCCAGATCCAGTGAGCACTCTGACACAGGTGAGGCAGAGCCAGTCCTTTGCGAAGTTCCCTGAAATTTTGGAACATCTGTTACATGGTCCGACTCTTTCTCTCCCAAGGAAGAATCTGGGAGCTGAGGTTTTCAACCCTCTTGTTCAGTGCTGAGACAGTGGGAGGAGCTATAGAGAATGCTTGCGTGCTAATCCAAACTGCATATGTTGTCAGCATCCTCCAGTTATATAGAGTATACCAGGTCCTCTCAGCACTCTGAGACAGTCAAGACAGAGCCACTCCCTTGGGCAGTCTCTGGAAAAGCTGCAACATTGGACACATGTACCAACTCTTTCCCTCCCCAGGCAGAAGATGAAGTCTGGGATTTTTCACCCTCTCGCACTCTGCTGAGCTGGGGGGAGGGGCTAATGGCAAGTGCTTCCATGCTATTCAAACCACCATCTTTGTTCTCAGAGGTTCCAACCTGGGATCGTTTCCTGGCAGCACTCAGATTCAGACAAGACAGAAACCAGTCAGGCAGCCTCCACAAAAATCAGAACATTGGATGTCTGGTCCAGTCCTTGTATTCCCTTCCCAGGAAGAATCATATGATGCTGTTCTGGAGGGAGGGAGTATGGTGAGAGTGTCTTGGCCTTTCCTACCAGCACTCTGTGGTTGCTTTCATGCACACCTGGTGTGCAGGAGCCTCTCAACTGGTTTCTGGATTGGCCCAAAAGAAAATTTGTCCTACAGTGTTTTTCAATGGGTGTGCCCGTGGGGAGACAGAGGCTCAGGGTTTCTCATTCCTCCCTTTTATTGACATCACGACTCTGAAACACAATTCTTTCTCTGACCTCAATGCTTTTGCACATATTTTTCCTTCTGTTGGGAAGGAAATTCTCTTCTCTGTTTCTGCCAAATATGTAAATATCCTTCAAGACTCTGCTCTGACATTACCTACTGCCTTACCCACAGTCAAATTTATATGTGCCTCCTTTGCTTTCTGGTAGCACCTGTGCTCATCTTCAAAATGTACTTATAATACGCTATCTTCCCATTGGACATTAACCTTATTTTTATTTCCCCAGAACCTAGCATATGAACTGGAACATAGTGGGACAAACAAGTAAGAAACAGTTGGAAAGCCTACCCTCTACATACATTCTTTTCTTCTGTAAGGAACAGCAGCCTGCGAGACCGCAAAACTGAATTCTAGTCACAGCAATACTACCAGCTAGCTATGTAAACTTCTATCAAGTCAGTCTTTGGTTGTCACTCTTCATCTGTAAAATGAGGTTATTTAACTAAATCCTGATTGGTCAACATTTTTGGTTCGCAGCAACACTCTCTTTTTTCAATGAAATAATACTGTAAAGTTCAAATGAAACACTGGAGCTTTTCTGCATGAAAAAAGGAGACGCCTAGAGCTCTGCCAATTTAACCTCCTCTTTCCCATCACTGCACCCCCATCCACGCCCTTCTTGGCACACAGTTTGAAAACCACAGAACTAGGTGATCTGTAAGATTCCAACCATCCCAAACACTCTTGGACTATTCATGCAGTGAATTGAACTGACCTCTTTCTCACTGCTGTACCCCTTTCCCAGGCCCTGGAGTATATCTCTGTCCTCACTGGGTTTTATTTTTGTTAGCCTAAAAAAGTAAGGAAGTCAAGTTATTCTGGAAGTCAATAAGCTTTGTTTTGGCATTTAGAATATTTGTTGGCTGGTTTATTGGGGTCTGTATTCTATCTTACTAATGAAGAAAAAGAATGGCATGTGTATCTTGGCTTTAAAATTGGAATATCATTTTAGAATCCTGTGTGGGACCAAGGCATATAGTGGTGGCCAAGTGCCAGGGGTAGAAAAAATTTAAGTGATCCTATATGTGCAGTTTCTAATTCCTTGTGGTTTCTGAAAGGTGCTATATAAAATTATTATTGACCTGAGTAGTCAATTAAATTTTGGCAGACAGGGAACACCAGTTTATTCTTTGGTGATGTGGGGGAATAATGTAAACGCAGTAATTTTAGATTACTGTTTTTAGCTTGCATCTAGTTGGTTGTTTGATTTATAAGAGAGATAAGATTATTTTACAATTGACTGGAGACAAACATAAGAAGCTATAAAATTCTGCCTCTTTTTAAACTACAGTTTCTGTGACTGAGAATTATATGACAGAACCATTTATCAATCTTCTTTTGAGGACCAGGCTTTATATATCTGATTACTTCTAGTCCTTACAGCCTCATGAGATCAATACTGTTATTCCCATGTTATCAGTAAAGAAACTCTCAGATACGTTTAAGAACTTACTGAAGTTCACATGATTTGTAAGTGTGGCATATATAATAGAACTGTCAAGAGTACATGGAATAAACTACATATATTATTTTTTGTATCTTTTTGTTCTGGAAGAATGTAAAAATTGAAAATTCTACATCAAGAGATTAAAACCTACACTATCAACTTTGCTTTCAACTATACTGGAGTAACTGGCAGCAGATTTGCCCCCCTTATAGCACACAACTAGAAAACTGGACAAACTATATGAATCACTGTTCTTTGACATCGAGCAACAGGCAGCACAGGAGCATGATTCACAATAAAGGGGAAAACACAGGGTAAGTCCTACAGTTGTCCAAACTTTCTACCTACAGGCATTTTCTGTATCACTATAGATATAGGGAGAGCCCAGAGCTCTCTGAAAGGAGATAGCCATCAGAATTTGGAAGGCTAAAGCACATGTAATTTCCAAGGTAATGTAATAGAAAAGAAGGAGTTATGCAGAAAAAGAGCTTAATAAATCTGCACTGATTCCCCCTGAGTCTGGCTGAACATGAAACTGCACATGCATAATGTGAGAATGCATGAGGCCAAACAAAGAATAACAATCATAGAAAGAACAATTACCACAACGCTGTAAGTGGAACAATTTCCAGAGCTCACACAGGGCTGGAAGACTTTCAAGGTCTAATCATTCAGAGTGGGAAAACCTTGTTGAACATCCGGGTCACTCAGTAGGGACCTCAGAATGGTCATGCCTGTGTAGTAAGTATAAATTAGGCATAGAATAAAGGCTACTTTTGATGACCTTTTAAAAATCTAAAGTAGAGCTCAAAAGAATTAAGCTGCTCTGAAAAAGACTTAATGACCTATCAAAACCAAACTGAGCAATTTTTAAGGGATAACAACAAAATTAATACACTGGAGAATGTTACATCCACAAATTTAGCTTTTAATTAAAATTACAATACATGTGAAAAAGCAGAGGAAAATTTGACCCACAACAAGGAGAAAAAATAGTCAATGGAAACAAACCAAGAAATGTAAGAGAACTGATAAGATTAGCAGATAGGGATTTTAAAACAGTTACTATAAACATGACTAAAGATTTAAAAGAAAATTTCAACATAAAAAGGAGAGAAATTGAATACATATACAAAAAAGAATCTTTAGAATAAAAAAATGTATCTGAAAATGTTTAAAATTACTGGGTGGGATTAACAGAGTAGGCACAGCAAAAGAAAAGAGCAGTGAACTCACAGACATAGCAATAGAATGTATCCAAACTAAAGAACAAAGAAAAAAGGCTGAAAAGATTATTAAAGCTGCACTGACATAAAGGACAATATTAAGCATTCTAAGGTATACTTAATTGAAGTCCCAGGAAAGGAAAGGGGTTGGTGAGAAAAATCATTTGCAAAAATAATGGTTAAATTTTTTTTTATCAAACCACATATCTAAGAAGCTAAAAAAAAAAAGGGCAGGATAACTCCTCCCTCCCCTGGCTCCCCCCCCCAAAAAAAATCACACCAAGGTGTATCGTAATCAAATTGCTAAAAATCAGTAATTAAAAAAATCTTAAAGGCAGCTAGGAAGAGAGTTGGGGGGGGCATAGTTGTAGACACATTAAACACATGAGAACAAATACAAGAATTTCTTCAGAAAAGAGGAATATGTAACAAGAGCAAATAAAATAAATAAAAACAAAGAGCAAGATGATATACTTAAACTCAACCATACAAATACTTACGTTAAATGAAAATGGTCTAAAAACTCTAATCAAAACTCAGAGATTGTCAGAGTGAATAAAAAAGCAAGACTACTCTGTTGTCTACAAAACATTGGCATTAAATTTAAAGACACAGATTAAAAGTTAAAAGAGAGTAAAAGATATACCATGCAAGCATCAGAAGTTAAACCAGAGTGGCTATATTTCTATCAAACAAAGTAGACTTTAGGATAAGGGAATTACCCAAGACAAAAAAAAAAAGACCATTCATAGTTATAAAAGGACCACCAACTTATCAAGAAGATGTACTAGTCTTAATCTGTATGCACCTAATAAGAGTAATAAATGTATTTTGAAGAAAATACATGAAGCAAAAACTGAGATCTAAAAAGATAAACATATCCACAATTATAATTGGAGATTTCAACATGGCTTCTCTCAATAATTGATAGAGTAAGCAGACAGAAAATTGGTAAGGATACAGAAGTCTTGAACAACACTATTGATACAGAAGTCTTGAACAATACTATTAACCAACTTCACCTAACTGACATTTATAGAACGCTATACGCAATAATGTAGAATACACATTCTTTTTGATTACACATGAAACATTCACTATGATAGATGATATGATGAGCCATAAAACAAGTCTAAATAAATTTCAACATACTGATATTACATAGAGTATCTTCTCCAACCACAACATAATTAAATCGGAAGTCAGTATAAGAAAAATATCTGGAAAATCCTCAAACATTTGGAAATTTGCCTGAGGCAAATGCCTGTGAAAAAAACCCCTAAAAATAAAGGGGATAGTTTGTTTTAATTTCACATTCAATAGCCTAATAACTCCCAACTAAGAATTACCCCTCCTCTCTGCTATTACTCAGCATGCAACAGCTGATATTAATATGTAGAGAACCCAAAAACTTCATCCACCCACAGTGTTATCCCAGAAAATACCAGTTTGCTAAGAATTGGAAAGGCAACTGGACATACTTTATTTTATTTGAGAAATAAATTTAACTTAACTATATATTTTTAAGAATATAACAAAAAAACAGTGCAATTTGCACTATTCTATTTGAACATATAATTCTCACTACCCCATCCTGCATATTTAAAAAAGCACTCTTTCCCCTATACCCCTCACTCATTTTAGATTTTACCCAATGATCCAGCCTATGGAAACTTTTTGTATCTGATTTGATTGTCAAAATGGCTCCCATTTTCTACTTTGGCTCATCTCCCCATTTGATAAGCATCTTTTAGCCACTATTCATACTTTGATCTTGCTTTCCTGTCATTAAATCAGTTTGTACAACATGATCCTCTTCCCTTGCGGTGAGCTTCTTCCCACAAGTCTCCTCAGTCCACTGTGTGAATAGCTATAACATGGGAGGCCTTTTACCAAGAGTAAATAGTTCAAACATTTTAGAATCACCACCAGGGTGGATATTTCCATGCTGTCAAAAATATGATCTTAAAATATATGCAAATACCAAGCTAAAATCCAGATATACCAGTCCATAGCATTTATTATAATAATGCTATCATGAATAGAAAAAATTATATAATCAGCCTTTCAGATACTGTTCTCTTTAAGGCGGGGAGAGATTGGTGGAACTAAAGTAAGCAAATAGTTTCAGTATGTCATGTTGTCCTTGGTGAGCTGGCCAACATTTCATTTAATAGTCATTAAGAACATTGCTCAATTCCAGCACTTGATGTTGATCACATCAACATGCAGTCTGCTACTGTATACAAAAGTGTTCTCTGCTGCCTCTGAACATTGATATCTGTGTCAAGGTTGCTAAGCACTGAAGGTGCTCGATTTTGCATCAAAAGCTCTATCTTCCCTTATTGCTATGGCCACTGGTATTATTTCTTCTTGCTGTAGGAGTTGCTGTTCACACTGCAATTTAGAACTCTTTGTTTATTGATTTGTTTGTTTACTTGTGTATTACTCACTATGTCATTGGAGTTCTAGAAATCTGGGGTCCAATCATTAATTGAATGTGGAGTGGATGAATAAAAATTCTGATTGAAAGATGTGAAACTCATCACCCTTCTCCAAAACTAAGTTTGAACCCAACTTGTGGTCCCTGATTTGCATTTCCTTTAAAACATGTTCAAGTTTATTGAGTCCTCAAACAATACATTCTTGTGGTCACTCTCCTTACCCCTTTTAGACATACTTGAGTTCTATGATGATCCCATTTAGGCTCAAGCTGCAACAACCGCTACATGTATCATTCCCATTGAGGGCCTATGAGGCACCCCATCAAGCTCAGGGGGCCACTCAAAGATGAATGCCACGTAAGATGTGACCTCAAGGAGCTTGCAAGTTACCTAAATTCCCTATGCTAGCAAGATATGCTCATCGAGTAGAAGTCACTGATATGATTGAAAGCATTCATTCTTTCTGTGGCTCTACAAGGCACGACAAGAGAACAAGGGACATGAATAGGAAGGAGGGGTAATCTGGCAGCTTCTTTTCTTTCTGTTAAGTGTCAATTCAGCATTCCAAAATTCTGAATTTCTAGGAAGTTCATAAGGTGTTGATTTTACAATAAATAAAAGGACATGGACAGACTGTCAGATATTTTTGTCCTCAGGGTAGAGAAGGTGAGCAATGGACGGTGGGTGATAGCTCCACATTTGTATACATAGATGCCTCTGGTTCTGATTTTATTATCCATCTTAGAGGACAAAACTTGAAAAACAGTAACCTTCTAAAACTTGCCAGAAAAAAAGTGATGTGTATTAGAGTGATAGAAACAATTATATTCAATAAAGATGCCTATTCGAGAAATACTGTCAGTTACACTAATAGCTGTTAAATCTCCCATCCGCTGTGATTTGATTCCCACTTTGCCAACGTCTAGGGGCTTGACTCATGGTTCTGTGGCTCCTAAAAGAGTGTACTTTCCTCCCTTTCTTTTTTTTCTTTTTCTCCAATCCAGAATATATTGCGGAAATAGAATTCAGAAAGATCCCCTTGCTAATCTTAGAACTGAGGCCTTCAGAGGCACTGCATTTTGACAACACCTACATTTTAGGAAGATAAACATACAGCCAAGAGAATAAAGGGCTCCTTTTATTTTCTTCTGGAAAGAATAAATTGTTTTAAAGTTATTGAACTGCCTTTTTGTTTTTTTTCTTTAAAGCTTCTCTGTACTGTATTTATACCATGAGTCATTGTTTATATAATTTAATTAACATTGGCCAGTGCCTGCAAACTCAAACACTGTCTTAAAGCATTTGCTTGAAAAGTCTCCTTGTCCCTGAGCTGTCATTTCTTAGCATGATGGATAATGGATAGAAATAATTACCCTGAACAAGGCTAGACAGTTTAAATGATTAGAGTTTCAAAGAATTAGCAGCCTTAGCTAAACATCTTATTTTTCAAGATACACCATTAAAGGGAAATACCATAGAGACTGTGATGAATCTGAAAACGCTTTTAAAACGGTACGATTGTCTATGACAGGTAAGTTTACAACAAGCATATTTGCAGAGACCTATTTAAATCAGCCTGCCATTCAAGACCTCATAAATCCCTCCAGCAAAGTGACTTGAGAGAGCTTTGTGTGTCGAGCGTTGGTACAGAACACACATAGGTGGGAATATTAAAGCTTGGTCTGTATATTCCAGGGCCTCAATTAATACCTCACAGCAGAACTTCAGGTCCCTTCTGTCAATCTAAACCTGCAAGGTTTTTCCATTGGTTTTGCTGTTTACGAATAAGATTCAATATTGTCCCATAACTAGAACTGCGTTCTAAAGGCAGACCTCTTCTGGCTCTCAAGGATTGCCTCCTGTGCTGGCACTTGGAAGAATTTACTACCATTACTTTATTAGGGCATTTTTATTGTTCAATAAAATCTTTTACTTTTATGTTCAGTATTGAAAGGGTGAGAAGATGATGGAAAACTTTGAAGCCAATCAAACATCTGAAAAACTAAGCAAATCAATTTAATACAAGTATGCTTTTCAGAACTTTCTTTCTCAGGCACACAATGAGGAGAACTACCAGAGGACATTTGTGCTGACGCTTCCTTTTTTAAAATATCTAGTTGGCATTCAATGTTATATTAGTTTCTGGGGTGCTTTAGAGTCATTTGACACTTATATGCCTTACGATGTGGTCACCACACTAAGTCTAGTAACCATTAGTCACTGTGCCAAGTTACCACAATATTCTCAGCAATATTCTCCTTCACCATTTTCACCCATCACCCCTACCCCTCTCCTCTGGCAGCCATCAGTTTGATCTCTGTATTTACGAGTCTGCTTTGTTTGTTCATGTGTTTTGTTTTTTAGATTCCACGTGTAAGTGAAACCATATCCCTATTCTTAATCCCTTCCTAGGGAAAGAGAAGAGCTTAGACTTACTTCCTGCCTAAGATCAAGAATAGGTCTTCTCCATTCTGCTGCTGACATTCAATTTTAATCCCACACTGTTCAAAAACATTTTGCAAATATTTAAGACGAATTTGAGGAATAAAATGTGAGGCCATTTTAAGGAAGTTGTTACTGCTCAGTTGCACATGTGGGTGGGGCCTGTGATAATCCTGCCTGTTACTACTGGTCTGACTGAGTCCAGGCTTCATCTGTAAAGGACAGAGACAATATGCCTTTCAGGCTGATGATTTGAGATTCTAATGAGATTATTTATATGAATACACTTAGCACAGTATTTAGCCCATTGCAGGCAAAACAACAACAAAAATATTTGCTCACATTTTGTAATGAGGGAAATGTGACTAACAAATAGGAAACTTCTTATTGGAGATAGAGAAAAGGCAAAGGCAGCCCCAAGAAGATTTCAAACAGGCAAACGTAATTTAGGGGCTATTCTTTCTGTGTCCTTCTCCCACCTCTAATGCCTAATGCACTTGTAAGGACTATTAATAATGCCTTTATAATCCCCTCGGATGAGCAACCCTTCTTTATCACCAAGATCAGGCTTTGTCTAATATAATAATGCCTAGTATTTCCAAGTTACTTCTAAGTGTCTTCATCCAATAAAATGTTCTTTCCCTTAGGACAATGATTCTCAAATTTAGCTGCACATAGTAAGTAACTGGGGATCTTGCAAAACAAATAAACAACAACCACCACCAAAAGAACGTGATGCCAGGATCCAAACCAAAGAGATCCTGATGTAATTTGTCTGGGGTACAGCCTGGCCACCGACATTTTTTTAGGCTACCCAGATATTTCTAAGGTTGAGAACAATACCTTGGAAGCTGAATATCAGGAAAACAACCTCATGACTAACACCAGTGATATTCATGTATGAAAGCACATTCAAGTGCTCTGGAAAGCTTTTTAGAAATACAGATCCCAGAGCCTGTCTCGGCTCTACCAAATCATAGTTTCTGGGAGCAGGACCCAGAATATATATATTTTAGTATGTCTCTCAGATGACTCTTACACAGCCTGCACAGCACCAATGTACAATGAAACCTGATTACTTGCTGTGACCTAAAAGTAAATCACATCTGTTTCTTAGCCCTGGTACTCCCTAGATTTGGTTCTTCCTCTCTAGCTGGTAGCTGCTGAAAATATTTTGCGGGCAATCTTTTACCAAGAAAGGCAACAAAATATTATTAAAAATTTGCTAACATTTACTTTAATTTTTTTTTTTAGCTGAGTCATCCTGCCACCTGTTGGCAGCTCAGTGGCAGCTCAGCGGCAACTCAGCTCGGGCTGGGAATAGAACTGCTGTTGCTCAGAGCTTGTAGTCTTGAGCAAGCTCTTAACCAACTGAGTCACTCGGCTGGGCCACTAACATTTACAAAATGCTTACCAAACTCCAAGCACAGTGATGAGATATTTGCATGCATTATCTTATTGAATCTACACGATAATAATGCTGTGAGCTGGGCCCATTTTATAGCTGAAGAGACTGCAGTTTGGAGGCGTAAAGTCATTTTCCCAGGACCATGCAAGTGGAAAAGCTGGGATAGGAACCCAGGTCTGGCCAACATTAGAGCTTGTGGTTTTAGTTAACCTCCACATCAGTGGTTCTCAAAGGGTGGCCCCAAGACCACCAGTATGAGCACCATGTGGGAACTCATAGGAACATAAAGTCTTGGGCCCCACCCCAGATATAATGAATCAGAAATTCTGGGGCTTAGGCCCATCGGCCTGTGTTTTAACAAGCCCTTCAGGTGGTTCTGACACATGCTAATGTTTGAGAACCCCTGATATGCACGGTACCACCTACCCATTGAAATAAGAATCTTCTTCAAGGCAATGAACAGAGCCTTTTAGTCTCAGTGTCACATGGAGATTCTGTGTGGCCCTGTCTAGAAAATGAGATAGGACATGCACTGGCGGGGAGGGTGGGGCCTGGACTCAGCATCAAATCTGTTAGGAGACAAGTGAGTGAAAAAGCGATTGACTCCATCCAACAGCAGAAAAAGAAACAGGAAGATAGAAAGAAGCCACCACCTCCACTCCCTTCCCTGGCTCTTCTCCTACAATCACTGCTTTCTCCAGCTAAATCTAGGAATGCTAGAGTTGACAGAGTACAGATACATGAGAAAGATTTAAGGTTGAAATTAGATAATTAAAAGTTTCTATTATGAGGTGCACAATAATTATGTATTGTAGGAATGAGGCATACATGGTAAGTCATTTACAGTAAGAAAATGATTACGATTATTTGTACTCTGTCAATTTTAGCACTCCTAGAGTTAGCTGGAGAAAGAATCTGAACGTCTCTCAAAAATAATTACAGTGAGTATTGCTTCTGGGTTTCTTTCTTTTTTTTTTCCTTTTCATTCTCAAACAAGTCTGATTAACAGGAAGAATAAATTCTGCCATATTCTTCTATTTAAAAGTTGGCATGATCATTTTAAATGTTTATGTGTAAAATGTTTGTACATATTATCGTTACATATATGCATTTTCATCTGTAAGCTTAAAGTTACCACGGTGACACCTCTTCCTTAAAATCCTCTGCTGTAGTGGAGAATGATGGATTTTCTATGTATCTTGTAGAGAGCTGCTCCATTGCTACTGTGATAGCATGATACTGAATGGGTGATGATATTTCAAGAGAGATGTGGGAAAAGACAGTTTGCACATAGTAATGGATCTTGGAAAACTACACTCTTGCTCCGCCCTGCCCCCAGTGTCCTTTTAACAATGAAGTCACTGAATAAGTCAAACACTCTAGGAGCATTTTAAATTTGTGTTTGTTAGTGGAACAGCTGGTCAATATGAAATGTAGGGCAAAAATGAAACCACAGACCTTAGGATAAATAAAACACAACTTATGAGTGGGTCAAATTTGCCTGCCTTTCTTTTTTCCTCCCTCCCTCCCTCCCTCCCTCCCTTCCTTCCTTCCTTCCTTCCTTCCTTCCTTCCTTCCTTCCTTCCTTCCTTGTTAGCCAAGTATTTATTGAATATGCTCCAATGGGAGAAAGGCTGGATTTGGAGTCATTCATATCTAGATTTAATTCTTAGCTCCACCTCTACAAGCTGAATGTTTTTTTTTGACAATTCACATTACTCGCTCTGCACTTCAGTTTCCTCATCTGTAAATGGGGATATACTGAGTTACTGAGAAAACAAAGTGAGCTAATATGCGTATAAAGTCTTACTTAGCATAGTGCTTGGCCCATGACTCAATAAATGGGTAGATTATTTATCTCTGCCCCTTCTACGTAGTTGAGCTGTGGTTCTCTTCAGAATAAAGCCTCTCTTTTGTTTTCTTCGGAGACTTCCAAGGCTGAGAGACCAGCACAATGCTCTCCCTGACACGCAGTATCCCGTATTATTGGTTATCCCTCTGGAAATATAGTCTTTAAAAATTAGAAGAGAATGGCCTCCTCAAGAGGATGTTATTGATTAATGATTGTTTTAGGGATTTCCCTCAAGTTTAGTCCCCATTGTCTATTAACTTGGAGATGGCAGGAAAAATTAAGGAATTTCAAAAACCAAAAAGATCCTGTGTTCACATCCCAATTTCTCTATGAACCTCTCTGATATCCTCATCCTCATGTTCTTCCCCTCTTTCCTTTTATCCCAACATGTCAAGTATATGTTTCACATGGAGGAACAAAAGTAAGTTATGTGCTCAATGGGAAAAAGCAATAGGATGCATATTTAAGTATACACAGTCTTCCTCAGCCAGAATTTCAGGAGCTGATTCTGAAACATAAAGATCTACAAGATTGCACATTCTGTGGCTAAGATTTAAGTCCAAATGATTCTCAAGTAGAAATAGCTTGCTGTGTTAGAAAGGGCATGGATTTTATCAAGCAGACTGCTGCACGTGCTGGCCACGTGAGCTTGAAGAAACCTTGCTCAGAGTCCATTTGAGCCTTAGTTTGCAATAATACTTATTCACATTGTAAGGATTGAGTTAAGTGATGGATATAGAGTGCTTGGTGTGTGGAAGGTAGTCAACACTTGGAAACCATGAATATTTTTTATTTGAGGTAGGTTTTCTTCCCCCTACCCTTTTATCTGTTACTAAGCTCCACACTTTGATCCGAAAAACACAATTTAATTCTGTCTGGTAAGGCACCACAAGTAGCCATCAGTCAATTTCATCCAACATGGAGTTTAATGTAAAAAATTAATGTTCATCAAGGTCCCTCAGTAGGTAAATGGATAAATAAATTGTGGCACATCCAGACAATGGAATGTTATTCAGCATTAAAAAGAAATGAGCTATCAAACCATGAAAAGACATGGAAGAATCTTAAATGCATATTACAGTGAAAAAAGCCAATTTGAAAAGACCACATACTGTATGATTCTAACTATATGACATTCTGGAACAGGCAAAACTATAGACAGTAAAAAAAATCAGTAGTCGCCAGGAGTTGCAGAGGTGGACTAGGGGTGAATAGGTAGAACACAGAGGATCTTTAGGGCAGTAAAAATATTTTGAATGGTATTATAATCATAGGTATATGTCTTTATACATTTGCCCAAATCCATAGAATATACAACACGAAGAGGGAACTCTAATGTAAACCATACTCGCCATAGGACTTTTGGTGAGTATGCTGTGTCAATGTACATTCATCAATTATAATAAATATAATGCATCACTCTGGCAGGGGATGTTGGTAATGGGGGAAGCTATGAATGTGTGGGGACAGGGGGATATGAGGACCTATGTATGTTAATTTTGTTGTGAAACTTAAACTACTCTAAAAAAATAAAGTCTTAATAGAAAAAAATTAACACTCTGAACTTGGTCCAGTCCCAACTGTCCTGTTTGCCCCTCTTTCTTTATCTGTAAAGTGAGAGAACTATACCTAATGAATCTAATAGTTTCACATGCTACTTTATAGGGTTTGCAGCACATGTCACAATTATAATGGGTTGTTTACTTATTTCATTAACATCTATCTCTCACATCAAATTCTAAATCTCCATGAGAAACTGTCAATTGTTTATCTCAGTATTCTCTGGGATCTAATATAGTACCTGACATCTAGAAAATACTCAATATGTGAATATGACATGGGGGTGGCATAGAAAATAATTGTTCTTTCACTCAACTGCCTCAATCTTTTCTATGATAAATATTTTTAAATGCTTGGTAAGTATAGGGCCACATGCTTTGTGGTTGGCAAGACAATATTCTCTTAGGTTATCTCATTCAATCTTCACTAACCACTGTGGGGAGACTTTGTCATTGAACCCATTTTACAGATAAACAAAGTAGGACTTAAAGACATTAAGGGATTTCTCTATGGTCACACAAATGTCATGTAAAAGTGAGTCAATAAACAATTTTTTTTAATTTAAGGAAATTTTTATATAGTGCTTATTATTGCAAGCACTGTTTTAAAGCTCTTTACATATACTAAATATACTTAATCCTTACAAAAAATGTTTTGAGGTGGTTACTGTTATAATCATCAGCTTTCAGATGAGGAAACATGGGAGCAAAAAAGGTAGATGACTTTCCCAAGGACACAAAAATAATTAGAGATTAAGTAATTTGCCTCTGAACTCAGACAGTAAATAGTAAAGAAGTAGGATTTGAACCCACAGAATCCATGCCCTTAGCCATTATACTGCAGTACTTCTCAGGAATCTACACACAGTTCCAGAGGAAATAGCCAATGCTATTGAGTCTCTTTTGGTTGGAATGAGTTTGTGAGGGGGTGGCTAAAAACTGGAGTACAGTGGAATTGATACACATATGTGTTTTATGAAATTTTAAATTTTTTTCTGTTTTTTCTGTGTATAGGTTAACACAATGATGTGCCACATTTGGTATATTCCCAACAATTTTTGCTGTTATGATTGAAGTATACATTGTGAAACATAATCTGAGTAATATTAAGAAATTCAAAATAGAGCACAAATCAAAGCAATTGCTAATTACTCAGCTGGCCAAATGCCCTCTTTTCTCAGCATAATATATGACATTCCAGATAAACGTTTCAACAAGAATTGCCTTGGAGTTTACCCTCAACACCTTTAGTTCAGTCCAGTTTCATCTCAGTATAGTAAAAGTGTTAATGCCTTCATCTAAAACCAACCAAAATTTATTGGAATTGGGGCTATAACATTGTTATTGTTATAAGGTAACAGCTCATTCTTGTAACTTTGGGAGAGGGGCAGAAATTGGAGTAAGAACCGATAAATGCACACTTTGTGAGGGGTGAAAAGGATAACTATTGCATTGTTTTGTACTCCTGAAACTAATAATAATAGTAAAAAAAAATTAAAAAAAAAAGAACCGATAAATGCAAAACTGGTCTGTACTTGAGAAAAACTTCACCTTACATTTTAGATGCTTATTTTACCCCCCAGCAATCAGAATACCCTAAAATATGGGTATGGGATCTTACAAGTTAAGGTTTGTCAAACTGAGGACCTCCCTATACCCTTTAAAAACAAACTGGCTATAAAATTATGAAACTTCAACTGTTTTCAATTCTAAGCGGTTGTAAAAGGAAATTGTGCCAAGGAAAACCTCAGAAGTAAGAGTGAAGGCACAAAATAGTGGGCTATAATGAGCCTTAGCTTCTTATAGCTACCTTAGTTTCAGCTAAATATGTTCAAATAACATTGGCAATAGCCCATCTGGATGAAATTCAAAGAGAATAAACTCTTCCCTTGTTAAGGTAACTTTAAAACCAACTAAACAACCTCTGGGATATGTTAACAAATCCTGGATTTCTAAAAAAAATTTCCATAACTATGTGTTTTTTTTTCCAAACTATATTGTAGTTTTCCATTGTGCAACTCATTCACAATCATGTATTCATTCATTCAATTCACAAATATTTATTGAGTGCCTATAATGGATAAGACCATATGAAAACTTAATTTACTGCTTTGGTGCCTGGTGTATAGCAGCTACTCATTAAAAATAGCTCAAATAATGCAACGTTTTCAGCTGTCATTATACTTACATTCATCACACTTATAGTGTGTTAACTTTTATTCATTCATTTAATAAATCTTTATTGAATGTTCTTGAACAACTATGCCAAAGGCCGGGGACAAAATGATAAGACACATCATCCTTGCTTTATGTGACTTACGGTCAAAGACACTCACCAACACATATAAAATGTTTATTGTGACATGCTATAAAGAACAGGTTTTCATCAGTTGGAGTGGAGGCAGGGAGAATTTTGGATAGTCAGGAATTCCTAAGAAGTGACATTTGACCTGAAGTCTAAAGAATGAGTCTAAGCTGTTTGGTGTCTTAGATGGGGCTCCCCACAGACAGCCTCCGGGACATCCTGCACTAGAGATTTATCAAAGAGAGATGGGTAAGGGTTGGGACAGAGGTACAGAGAAGGGGAGGAAGCCAAGCCGCATTGTGATCTCAGGCACAGCTATGCAGAGAGTAGCTTCAGCCAGACACTTCAGGGGGCTCTCTGGATTGTAAGCCTTGCCTCAGAGTTGTCTGGATCTCTGACAAGTCTGCAGGTCTTTCAAACTTGCACTTAGAGCCATTCGTGGGAGGGGAGCTTAAACTCACAGGCACTTTCTGCCAGCAAAGTGGCCACAGTAACTGGAGGGCAATCCTCCACAAAGGAGCTGAAGGTACCATGTGGCCTGAAAGCACACAGAGGAGAATGTGCAAAGAATTGACAAAAATGGCTCCTAGGAGATAAGGGAAAGCACTAGCATTATCCTTGACAGTAGAAGAGGGGACAGTGTTGTAATATATGCATGGCTCCTATGGTGGACTGGAACCTTGCCAGGAAAAACGATGAGAGAAATGTAAAATGGTTAGTGCCAGTCTAGACGACAAGGTGGGTGGGATGGGATGGGAGAGACAGGTGAAGGCATGCCACAGGTTGGGTTAAGACCATGACTTTTATCCAAGAACATCAGGAGGACAATGAATTGTTTTGAGCAAGGGAGCAACAAATTTGGATTTACATTTAAAGGCTTTTTCCAGCTGCATTATAGAGAATTGAATGTGTGCAGGTAGATAGACATTCCAGTTAGAAGGTAATCTAGAAAAAAATCATGATAAAATAGAGTCAGGTAGTAGTAAAGAGAAGTAAGCAGATTGGAGAAACCTTAGGGGGTAAAATCACTAGTAATTGTTGATGGATTGTATGGGGGAATGGGGCCCCTGAGAGGTATCAAGCTTTGTGGCCTGCCTGACTAGGTGGATGGTGAACACTATAATGCTAGGTGTCAGGGTAGATATACATATTACCCATTATTTGCTTTAATTCTTACAAGAGATTAGCTGCTGACTGGGTACTGTTTTGGGAACAAGGAAAGGAACCAGCAAGCACGGGTCAATTTCCAAACAGGGGTTTGGCAGATCTAGACACATATTAAACAGTCAGCTGGCTCCAGGGAAGATACCATCACATGCATGAGATGGGGCTGGATGGGAAGACAGATCTAGTATAGACGAATCCTAGAACTACATTAGACAGGATATAATTGATGTTCATGTATGTGATTCAATTGTAAGTCTAAAGTACCTCAAAGTAGTTTTCAATCAAGTAAAATAAGCAATGTTCTAGCCCGTGTCTGGGCACCAAAGTTGGTTCCAGTTTTCCTGCATTCTAAATAATGCTGGAATGACTACCAAAGGGATGGGATTATGGGGTCACAGGGAAATAATTCCAAAGGCCTTGCTTTGCTACATGGAGTCAATTTGTTTACTGCAGATGTGCATACCTGTATCTCCACCTTATGCCCTTTATTTTTCTGAAGGAAAGCATGCTATGGGGTGGTGGTGGGGTATCTTATTGCTTTAGCTTGATTTTATTTGATTTTTTTGCATGATTAAAGATTTTAGTGTCATTTTTGTATCCCTTTTTTTAAAAAAAGGTGTTCACTTGCTTTCCTCAAATGTATGCTGAGGTATTTGTAATTTTTCTTATCCATTTCTATGACTTCTTTACACATGACAATATAAACTTTGTGTATATTTAACGTAAATAACTTTCCAAGTATATAGTATTTTGTGTCCAGAATCTTTAATTCTAGCCTACAGAAATTCTGTAAGATTTCCCTTTGGGATTTTATCACTGCTTTTTATTAGCCTAGAAAGTTTTCCTTTATTTAAAGATAAAAGTGTATGTCTGGAATTTGTTTTTGAAAAAAAAAATCCAACAAGATGTGGTAGGTGGTAATGGGTAAGTACATAGATGAACCAAAATTAGCCATGTGTTGTTACTGTTGAACCTGAATATGGGAGTTCATCATACTGTTTTTTATTTTTTTACTCTTGTATACAATTTTACTAACATTTTTATAATAAAGATATTTTTTAAGTTATTTCTAATTCAAAGGTGAGAAAAATTTCTCTACTGCATCATTGCAATAGCCTTCTAACTGGACTTCCACTGGACTTCTTGTTCCAGTCTTCTTTCCTACAATCTATTCTCAACATGACAACCAGGGTGATCTGTTAAAACATACCGTATTTGCCGGCGTATAAGACGACTGGGCGTATAAGACGACCCCCTAACATTTCCACTCAAAATACAGAGTTTGTTATATACTCGCCGTATAAGACTACCCCCTCTTCCGCACACCTTCCACACACCAAATAAAAGGTAAAACAATATCAGATTTGATTTCAACATTTATATTTATATTCAAATGCTTATGACATGCAGGAAAACTGTCACAAGGCTGTATGTAATCAAACATATACATAAATCGCGATTTGCGATTTTGCGCTATCATACTGGGTGTATGGTTGGCTGTGTGCGATTTTGCGAGTGTGGTAAAATCGCATAACAGCAAAATCGCATAACAGCCGAGCATACACCCAGCAGCGCTGCTGATGCCTGAACGGTATGTGGAATGAAGTGGGCGGGCATCAGGAGGCCACTATGGCACGGGGCAAGCACTATGGGCAGTCTATCTGAAGTGTACCTGGCGTATAAGACAACCCCCCACTTGGAGGCATATTTTTCAGGGCCAAAAAATCATCTTACACGCCGGCAAATACGGTAAGCATTTTAGCTCCCTATTTGACCCAGACATTCAGTGGCCTACAAGACACCGCCACTCCCATTTTCTCCTCTGATCTCACCTACTACTTTTCTCCTTTGCTGACTCTCTTTCAGACACACAGGCGTCCTTGCTACTATTTGAACAAGCCAAGCACACTCCTACCGCAGGGCCTTTGCACTTGCTTTGCCCTCTGTCACCCCAAACTCCAGCATGTGAGCTCCATCTCCTCCAGGTCTTACTCAAATATCCTCTAATCAGTGACAGTCTCCTTGACCACTCTATAGAAAATAGGACCTCCCCCAATACTTGATCTTCTCACCTCATATCATCTGCCATAGTATGTAGTTATTGTTTTGCTTATTGTCTATCTTCCAGAATATAAACTCCTTATGGGTTCTTCTCAGTTTTAACTTTTAATATATTTCCAATGTCGAGAACAGAGCTAAAAAAAGAAGTAGCCACTAAACACATATAGGTTGAATGAGTGAATGAATGATATAGTCAAGCATTAAGAAAATGTTAAGAACTATGGTACTTCTATGATGGAATATAAAACAGTCATTAAAAATTGAAATGATTTTTTAATAATATAGAGAAATTCTCATGCTCTAATACTAAGTGGAAAATAGCAGGGCATACAATTTTCACCTTTGGAAAAATGAGTTAAAAATATGAGGGAGTACAGCATAGGGAATAGAGTCAATGAAATTGTAGTAGATATGTACAATGTCAGAGGGGTAGTAGATTGGGTGAGGGGGGTTATAACTTTGTGAGGAGTGAAATGTTTAACTATTACATTATTTTATACACCTGAAACTAATAATTAAAAAAAAATTTAGGGGAGAAGTGAATTTTAATAGGCCCTTCTGAATGAGAGAATTTTGTGCGATTATTTTGTATTTTTGTATATTTTCCAAGTTTTCTTGACTTTTATAATAAGCAAGGAATTTTAAGAAAATATATTACCAAATTATACATCTCAGTTTTTATTTCTGGTCAATATCTTATATGACCAGGAATAATATCTATACTCTATATTAATTTTTATCTATAATATTAATATGATACATGTCACTAGAGTCTCCTGGACAACATAAAGATAAGGATAATAAGTATTTTATGTTAGGGTTGTTATCTAATGGCATTGGCAGGAACACATACAAACCGAGTACTTGATGTGCTCCAGGTCCTGAGCTAGGTAACAGGAGTTTAGAGTGTAAGCATGGATAATGTCTGTCTTGTTTATTGTAAAGTCCTTTGCACACAACACAGTAAATACAAGGTATGTCCTAAGTAAATAACTACTGAATAAATGAAGAAATAGAACCTGGGACCACCATCCTCATGTAACTTAAACTAAATGAGAAGTAACACCCATAGCACTAGATTTCACTTCATTTTTTCCAAGATTTATCACACTGGCAATTATTTGTATATACATGTCTTTCCTACAATACTAAAAGTTTGGTGGCAGAGCATTCCCATACCTAACCCAGGGCCTGCCATATAACAGGGGACCGATGGATATTTGTGGCATGATTAATGGATAGATATGGCCACAATTTCCAGCTAGACAGAATGTATTAAAAGTCACAAGAGGTGCAAAGAAGATTACGGACTTTAAGGAGGTAAAAATTACATCTTGTTTAAAGAAATCTGCAAAATACAAGGAAAAGAGTGAGCATTTGAGCTTGACCTTAAAGAATAGATCAGATTTTCAAAGGTATAAAAGGAAAATAGAAGTGTCATTTCAGGCAAAAGGAATAGAATGGTGGTATCAAATGTGCTTCTGTGAGTTTTTGTGACTTGGAGCCTTTTTAAAAGTTAGTCCTATTTGAAGAAAAGTTAAATTGTAGGGACCCACAGCTGGTACCTTAAGTGCCAGATGCTGGTTTTGTTTTATAGTTAATGGTGGCGACACTGCTTAATTGTATATTTACAAGCAAACACATGTTGTTTCATGAAAACTACTTGATAATTACACAGCGACTACTGGAACTCCTGATAATTACATAGTTACACATGTTACCACTACCAAGTTATCTCCTGATAGCTGAGTAATTAACTTGTCAACTCAGCAAATGGGGCTGGAGAGGAGGTGTCTCAAACGCTCGTTCCTTTTCTTACAGATGTCTGTGGAGTCAGTCGGCACTGACTGAACTTCGTACCATCCTCCTCTCAGTCACTTAGCACTTAACCTACAGGCTGAAATGCTTTCTGCCCCCTAAACTCCCTAAACCTCTTCTCACTTCCTGTGACTTTTAACACATTTTACCGTGCTGGGAATTGGGAGGGAGGTTGGGGGTGTGGGGGGGTATCCATCCATCCATCCATCCATCATGCCAGAAATGTCTATTGAACCCCTCCTATGTGCCAAGCCCTGACTGGGAGCCCTTGTTGCTGTTTCATAAACCAGTGTGGTATAACCTTAAAAGCATGCATTGGGTTTCAAACTCTGGAACTGTTACTCTTTAGATCTGTGATTTTGTGCCAGTTTCCTAACCTATAAAATGGACCTAACAATGCCTAACAGGGTGGTCATTCAGATGACAGGTAATGAAGAGACTTGGCATAAAATAAATACTCAGTAAACTTTAATGCCTTAGCGCCCAACCATTGCCTGCCCCCACATCCAGGCCCCAATTAGTTTTAACTATTTCATATTTTCACCAAAATAAACCCCAGAATCTCTACTTAACAATTATTAAAATTTCTGGATAAGGATGAAATTAAAATAACTACATCTATTTTTTTAACCTCAAAATTCATATGTATTAACTAAATCAAAAGGTCTGTTTTGAAAATATATTGAAATGAACAATTCTGCTAAATTGTGCCCAAAATACCTGAAATGGTAGAGATAAGTAAGATACATAGGCCTTATCTGTTTGCTATTTTCATAAAACCAATGGCCAGGTTAAAAAGACAATGGGTCATAATTACACGAAGTGTACCCACTTAAAAGGTAGTATTCAGGAGTCCTCAGAGCTCATGGTCATTGGAAATTTTCACTGGCCTCACTTCTGTTTTCTGCTTTATCATCCCTGTGAAAAAGCTTCAGTTCATAAGGAAGTGGCTCTATGGACTACAGACCAGGGCGCTAGACACTATGCAGGGACACAAGTAAAATAAAACAGAAGGTGAAAATAACAACTACCTCTGGGATTAAATAAGATATGATTGATACTGAGACAGATTACATTACTTGTCCATGTTAACGAGCAGAGCAATCTTTCAAACTCATCACTCTGACTCCCAATCCACGCTCTTTATAGAATGCCACCCCGCCTCAAGCGAATTTACACAGTGCCTTGAAAAATGTCCCATGCAATGCTTTACTATTTGTTTACATGTATTAAATGCCTACTATATGCTGATAAGATACTATGTCCTACATACAGATGGCCAACAGGCATATGAAAAAATGTTCAACATCACTTAGCATTAGGGAAATGCAAATTAAAACCACATGAGATACCACCTCACCCCGGTCAGAATGGCTCTCATCAATAAATCAACAAACAACAAATGCTGGCGAGGCTGTGGGGAAAAGGGAACCTTGGTGCACTGCTGGTGGGACTGCAGGCTGGTGCAGCCATTATGGAAATCAGTATGGAGGCACCTCAAAAATCTGAAAATGGAACTACCTTACGACCCAGCAATCCCACTCTTAGGTATTTATCCAAAAAATCCCAAGACATTAATCCAAAAAAATATATGCACCCCTATGTTCATTGCGGCGTTATTCACAATAGCTAAGACTTGGAAACAACCAAAATGCCCATCGGTAGATGACTGGATTAAGAAACTTTGGTACATTTACACAATGGAGTATTATTCAGCTATAAAGAAGAAGGAAATAGTACCCTTTGCAACAATATGGATGGAACTAGAGAACATTATGCTAAGTGAAATAAGTCAGTCAGAGAAAGACAAATATCATATGATCTCACTTATACGTGGATTCTAAGGAACTGAATGGATGGGAGAAGTGGATGGAGATAGTCTCAGAGACACAGAGGAAGAACTGAGGGTTGTTAGTTGGGAGGGGGTGGGGATGAAGGAGAGGGGAAGGGATGAGACAATACAAATTGGTAATTGCAATATGGCCTCAGGGATAGAAAAAGATAGTCCGAGGAATACAATCAATAACGTTGTAAGCATTTCTTAGGGGGCCAGATGGACCAATGCCCTTTTGGGGAGTCCACTTCATAGTTGATGTAGAGGCCTTACCACCGCATTGTATTTCTGAAACTGATGTTGAATAATACTGTATGTCAACTATAATTATATATACATATAACCTCGGGACACGGAGTAGAGTGCTGGAATGGATTCAATGGAATTGTAATAGATAAGCATGATATCGGGGGTGGGAGGGCAGTGGATGGGGGAGGGGGGGTTGTTACTTTGTGAGGGTGAAAAGGGTAACTATTGCATTGTTCTGTACACTTGAAACTAACAATAAAAAAAATTTAAAAAAAAAGGAAAAAAAAAAGATACTATGTCCTAGGAGAATAAAAGTTCTATATAACTAGCATCTATTCACTGCCTGCTAAGTGACAGGCACACACTTTCCATGCACATTAGCTCATTGGATCATCTCAACAAAAGTGTAGGAGAGACTATTGTTATTCTCACTAAATATATGAAGAGACGGAGGCACAGAAAGCTTATATAACCTGCCTGATGTACATCCCATTAAGTGCTACAAGTGAGATTTGAAGCTAAGCTATCTCCAAAGCCCACACTGTAAGCCATCACTCTAGCTCGGCTCTGCTTTGCTGAGAAAGCTACCAGGCCCAGCACAGGACTGGAACAGGGGCAAATATGCTGCAGACCCTGGATACAAAGAGCTCACAGTCTAACAGGAAAAAAAGACACAGAAAACAAATATCATTCGACATGCTGGGTGCTGCAATGTATGGGTGTGATAGAGCCAGGATCTCCAATCCCTGCTCAGTCACTTAAAGCTCGTGAGAAAATATAACATAAAAGATGCCAACCATATGCACCCTGGTTATCCTCTGCCATGGTTTTCATCTGAATCCCTGCCTACTCTAGAGAGCTGGACTAGATCCCAAGTGGAATAAGTGAACCAAAGCAAACCTGACGGGAGAACTCAAAGACTGAGCGCAGAATCAATCCCCAGCAACTAGTTTCTCCTTTTTCACATGCTCAGGGTACCCAGCTGGTCCCATTTGGCCCTGTTAGTCTTAGGAACGCCCTAGCAAAAGGTCTACCCAGCCTAAATTTTACATTCCAGCCACAGAGGACAGAGTGTCACATGACAAGTAGACATATTGACCCCTCTTTTCTTCCAACAAAAGATCCTTCGTACATCAGCCAGTTAAAGAAAGGAGAGGACTCCATGTGCAGTGGAAGCCCAGAGGAACAGTTATGCACACTGTCTTTGAGAAGAAAGAGAGGCTGCACAGAGGAGGGGATCTTTGAGGGAAGAGTAGGAAATTCCAAACATATAGAGACTTCCTTACAGTGGGAACGTGCAGAGGCACAGCATGGGAAATGGTAAGAAATTCAATGTGCACCTGGGTACCTGGACAGGGAGAAGAAGGTAAGTGATAAGAGATCTGGTTATAAAAATGTTTGGGAGAGCGTCTAAAACACTTTGCTTGTCAAGTTGAATAGTTCTGATTTCTCATGGGAGATCTTGAGGCATGGAATCAGCATGATTTATTTTAACAATATCAGGGGCAGGAAGACAAGTCAAGAGCCTCTTCCAATTTCTCAGAGAGTGTGAGGTTGTGAACAAGCCAGAGACCGAACTTGGGAGCTATTTATGAATACTAACCACAGGACTTAGTGTCAGGTATGGAGAGAGAGGAGCAAAGGGAGAAAAAAAAAAGCATACCTAAAAGTCTTTAACATAAGGAAAAGGGATACATAAAAACACAAACAGTAAAACCCTATACATTTATTCTTAAAGAATTATAATGGCAAAGTCGCAAAAAATATGGGCAAGCTTATGCTTCAGACTCCTGTTTTCCTCATGAATAGATTGTGCTGGACATGGGTGGCAAGGTAGGAAGAAAAGGAAATTTAACTTAACCTCCAGGTAGACTCTTCTATCTGAGTCCTAATGACACCCCCATTACAAACAATAGTGTCCAGTATGCGTCGGTAGCCCACTCAGAGAAAACAGCCTGTCTGTGTCAGTGCCCCAGTGGCTTCTGACTTACCTATATTCGTTCTGAGCACTGAATCTTAACTTTCAGGTTAGATTTACCCAGCCAAGGTATTCATCAACAAAACAATGCTGGAATCTAATCTTTTTAATTAAATTGATCAGGATAACATTGTTTAATAACATTATATAAATTTCAGGTGTACAACTGTATCATACAACATCTGTATACTGTACTGTGTGCTCACCATCTAAAGTCGACTAGTCTCCTTCTGTCACCTTGAGTTTGACCCTGTTTACCCTCTAATCTTTAACTCCAGGCATGAAACAAAGGCAGTATTGACACCCCCATGTGACTAAACCCATTCCCTGAAATTGTAATAGTTTAAAAAATAGCTAATATTTACTGAGAGCTTTCCTTGTTCCTGGCCCTGTACTAAGGGATTTATATATAGATTGCTAATGTAATATTTGACATAACATAAATTTGAGTTTAGGTGTCTATTCTCCTCCCAAATTTGCTCCCTATAATTCTTCACAGCATTACCATGGGAGCAAAAATAAGTGCATTGCTTATTTGGGCCAAAACATAATAGAACTTTTACAGCTGGAACGGGAGGCAGTGAGGCATAATGGGGAGTGTTTGAGGCTTTGAAGATAGAGAAAACTGGCTTCAGTGCAGTTCAGTTCAATTCAGTGCAGCAGAGAGACATTGAACCTCTATGCCAAGAGCTTTACTAACTATGAAATACTGTAAGATAAGCATTGAGCTTGTGAGTATGTATACAAAGAAGAATAAACACATAGCTGCTGCTCTTAAGGAGACTATAAATTATTAGGAAGAAGAAGTACATAGAAACTTTCAAAATAAAGTGGCAATATTAAGATAGAGGCAAAGAGAATGATACGGGAGCATGGGAGAGAAACACTGAGCACAACCGAGATGATTCCTGATCTAGATCTTAAGAGAGAAGGAAGATATCTCATCCAGGAATGGTGAGAATCCAATTCAAGCCATTGAGAATATTATGAGTGAAAACACAGAGGAAGAATATATGGCAGGTTTGTGAAAAATTATAAATGTAAAGTGAAAATCAGGGCATATTGACTATGTAAGCCTGGGAAAATTCCTTTACCTTTCTGAGCCCTGGTTTCCTTATCATAAAATGAGTTTAAACAATGTCTGTGTTACTGGCTGGTTGTAAAGATGAAAGAGGAAACCCAATCAAATACCAGAATAGTATTCATGTCAGAAATGCAAAGTAAGATAATTCATAAAACAATTATTCTATGGGATGTTAGCATATAGTTTAAGTTCCATGGTCAGACATGATTTGGAAATATGGAGTTGACCTAAGTACAGACTTTGAGCGGATTTATTTAGAACTAGAGCTTTTAATATGCTAATTTTCATTGTGAATGTTTAAGAGAGAGGCGATATTCTGCTTTTCCAAGCCTTTTTTTTTTCTTTCTCCTAACTAAGCATCCCAAAAGACTCATGTTCCATAATCACACTGGGAAATATTGGCCAAGACTGGAAAAGCATATAGAATGCCCAGCATAGTTTTAACCTATTTGATTCTTACCTTTAGGAAAACTGTATTTCATTGGTTCTTCACTATATTTGAAAGCCAGGTTTTTTGTTTTGTTTTGTTGTTTTTATCCTGTGACAAAACACAGTCTGTGTCACAATGACCCACAGTAATTAAGGGCTCTGTGTGTGTGAAGTCATTGAAGAGTATCCCTTCAAGTCTTAGAACAGCTGGTTTGGGAGAAGAGCTGGGTTTCAACCCTTGGCCTCTTAAGTATTTGAACTACCTACCATCTGGTTCATAACCCATCACCTTATAAATAGGGAGGCAGCTTGATGTGGTGGCTCTGAGCTCCACAGTGATGGGAAGAATTGCTTAGATGCTGTGGGCCTCAGTTTTTAATTCTGAAAAGCAGGATATTGTTATGCATCACCTGTCAGCACTCCTCTATAATTCTTACGAATATCATATCCTAGGTCCACCTAGAGAATATTCAGTCTCAAACCTCTGAATTTGGGGAGGCAGGAAGCCATGGCTTATGGCACAGAATTTCATAGTTCCAGGTGGATTTCATATTCAGTGATACTGGGAAGTAACATAAGGGTTCCCAGAAAGAATGGCTGAGCCAAGTAGAAAGACAATAGTATCTCCATCTAGTCCAGGGGTCGGCAAACTTTTGAGATGGAAGAGCCGCCAGGGGTCAGCAAACTGCAGCTTGCCAGCCACATGTGGCTCTGAAGTAAAATTGAAAATGAAAATAAAACTATCATAGTTTCATTTATAATATTACTTTAAATTTTCCTTATTTGTAAAAATATATTTATGGCTCTCGAATAATTTTTAAATTGTTGTGAGGGACAGGATTGGCTCTTCCAGGGGTCGGAAACTTTTGAGACGGAACATACCCAAAGAACCCCATGTGGCTCGCGAGCTGCAGTTTGCTGACCCCTGATCTAGCCTAAGGCTCTTTGAAAGAAAATAAGGTCTAGCAGTTAGCAAGTATTAAACTGAGTTAAAGCAGGGCAGTGGAACCAGGATGACCAGGAAGAAAGTTATTTGCTTAACTGCAATTTGACCAATTCAGGAGATTTCCAAATCTCCACCCAGAGTTCTTCCAAAGAAATATACCTATATATCCAACTATCCAGTAATCATCTCCACCTACCTATCTAAAAGACACCTCCAACTTAATATGTTTAACACAGACCTTGTGTTTCTCCTCCTCTACATATCTCTGAAGCAAGATGGTTCCAAGAGATCCCACTGGCTGAGGGAGGTAGCTTTCTGCATTGGATTGGGCAGCCCTGATAGCACATGTCTAAGGGGCAGGAGAGAATTACCAGGAACTTCGGTTTTCTTTGTCTTCCATGCTTTCACTTGTACTGTCTGATTTAATCTTTAATAAAAATCACTAATAATTGCCATTATTCCCACTTTTACAAATGATGAAAAGTGAAACCCTGAAAGGGTACATGATTACTCAAGGTCACAGAGCTAGGAAGCCTGGGAGCTGGAATTCCTACCTACGTTTGACTCCAAAGCCCATGTCCCTTTGAGTAGGCTGTCTCCAGCCTCAGAATTTCAGACAGTGGGTGAAAACAATGTTAGAGCACAGGGGTGGTGAGCTCTGATCCTAGGGAGAGGCTGCTCCTTGGTCTGTGTTGTGCTGTTTGTCCCGAGTGAGCATCTCAGAGTGCTGACTACCACTGGATGCAAGTTACAGAACTGTCAGGCAGGGAAAGAGATGTTAGGATACACATTCCGAAACTGTCTCATGGGCTATAACAGGGGCACTGTGCTTCCTGTGCATGTCACCTGAGAGGCTCTCTCACAAGCACACTGTAGTTCATCCTTCTCTCCCCCTCTCTCTCTCTCTCTCTCTCTCTCTCTCTCTCTCCCTGTCCCCCCGCTCCCCGCTCCCCCCCTCACCTAGTTGCCTGGCTTCTGTGCACACTGAAAAAAATGTGCATGATATATTTTGAGTTACCACATAGCTATCCGCATCTCACATTTTATCAATAATACCTCTCATTTACTGAGTACCTATTATGAACTTCTGCTCTACTACCCCAACCCAATTTAATTCTCACAACACTCCATTGAAATAGGTTATTATAAGTTGCATTTTGGAGAAAAGAAAACTGAGGCACAGAAAGTTTTCAAGTTGTTTGTGGCCACACAGCTAGTAAGGGTATGGGGTGGAGGTAAGAGTACCCAGATGCAAATCTACCCAGGCTCCAAAGCCCAGGATATGAACAAGGCCCTTGGCTGTCTCAGCAGGCCCTGTTGGCATGGGGCTAGATAGACAATCCCATCAAGACAGTTTCCTGGTGAAGAAAATTAACGTTAAAAATCACTGATTCCTCCATTGCCCTGAAGTTAACACTCACAGCAGCTGGGAACATATATATATCAAAGAGAGTTCTTATCCCTTCTTTCTGGAGAAAAAAAAAAATCGAACGAATGCTATTTTATCCTGGTTCACTAAGAACTTTTTGTTGAGGAAAGCAGGAAGCATTTTCTGCTGCCAAAGACAAGTTCCAGAGGCCTTGTTCCAGTGCAGCAACAGTGACACCCTGTGGCCAAGTGAGCCCTCCCAGATTCCCCCCCTGAATCCCCTCCCACAGCTTCGGGTGGGAAGCCCACCCGCCCTCTCAGACTCTCAGAAAGGGGGCGCTAACCCCTGAGCAGATAGACCCAACCACCGGATGGGGATAGCTACTGATAGAATCCATTTTGTTTTCATCAGAAGGCAAATGCTGCTGTAAGAAACCGACTACAAAGCTGGTTTATGGCATAGGAGAAAAGGAAATTAGCCTTTTTTCCCCCTAATTTCTGTATGTATGTATCAGTTTACATATCCTTTATCTTCCAAATATACTTATAGGCAACTTAATAAGGTACATGGACACTAAGTTAGATTTTATGATTTGGTGGGAAAGATGAAACAAAGGTAGACAATGGTAGAAACCGAAGCATAGGTCCAGAAATGAAACATACACAGCATGCATAAAAAAATGCCATCCCAGGATATGGAGAGGACACAGATCTGTCTCTGGGTCTGCTATATGTTAATGGAAGGGTGGGGGCCTTGTTGATTACTGTCTATGAGATTAAAAGAAACCATAAGTCAAAGAGGAACACAACTATTCCTAGCAGCTGGAAAAACCCTCTCCTCATGTCCTCATAGAAGGGGCAAGATGTAAAGGTCATGAATAACGTCAGCACACAGAGGAGCATCACTGGCCCAGATGACCTTTCTCTGTGGCTCAGCAACTCATAGAACACTCAGACACTCTAGCTCATTCCTTCACTTTCACATTCTTATAATAGTACAAGGCTGTGTTTTCATTATTGGCTCTGATTGTGTATATGTGTTTAGAACACTTTGTGCTTCCCCTTTAAATGATTGCTGCCAATTAGTTTTGTTTGTCTCAAATGCAATAAGATTCCATTTTAAGAAGTCGATGTGGAGCTTTTACTGAGGAACACAATAAATTAATCATTAAATCAATTGTATTGATTGGACCTTGCAAGACATGAAAAAATGCAGTGCAAGGAATATTTCCACCAAAGGGTAGGAAGGGACTTCGGTATCCTAGGGGAAGGTGGCTCAGTAGTCTCTGATGGTGCTGCTGTCTTATTCCTTCTTTGGAATGTTCTCATCACTTATCAACTCAAAAATAAATATAGAGACCGTTTAATTTCAAATATCTACCCTAAATAATAGCTTCCATTTATGAAGTACTCACTAAGCACTCCACACTATGCTTAATACCATTATACATTATTTCACATAATCTTAACAGTGAATCTGTGAGGAACTCATTCCTATCCCCATTTTATGGATGAGAATCCTGAGGATAATGGACATAGAAACGTTCTCAAGGTGACCCATCTAATGAGAAGTGATGTCAGGATTGTAACCCAGTTCTGAGTAAAACCCAAAGCCCATGCTCTTCACACTAAATTATACCTTAAATTAATAAAAGATCCTAGAGGTAGATTGGAAACTGTGAGGCACACTTTTCTGCCTATGGCCTGGGCTTGCTCATGCTGCCTCACAATGTGCCAACACAATGTGCCAGCAAGCACAGGGAAGAAGAATGTTGGCGCCAAGATTAGGTTTTATTTGGAGAAAGAATATTAGTTACCAATGCCAAGACCATGAGCAGAGGCCCAGGATAAGCACTAAGCCACCCATCGGAACCCCAATGTGAAGCACTGCAGACAAACACCAGAAAAGGTATCAGGCATGGGCGGCGGGGGGTGGGGGGGGGTGCGCTGCTGTCCACATGAAGTGGCATAAGTAACTACCAGGGTTTCAGGGATATACGGACAGACTTTTCAACCTTGACGTCCACATCCTGCACCTTGAGCACGTCATTTAAAATCTCTAAGCCTCAGTGCTCTCATCTGTAAAATGGGGCAGTTATATCTCCCTGAAAGTGCTGTTGTAAGGCTTAAATGTGATAAAGTCTGTGAAGCTCTTAAGAGACTACCTGGCACACAGTAGGTGTGTAAAAAAAGGGTGCAACTTTCTCCCCTCCCTTAATCCCCCTTAGCAGAGCTTCTACTGAGGAGCCTCTGACCTGGACTTGGCAGAGCAATATTCTCACCCCTAACTTTTTCCAGCAGTGCTAGTCAGTTTATCTCTTTACACTCTAAATAGCATGCCATCGATCCATAATCTGGCTCCACTACATTTACCCTCGAGGGGCTCTCCCTTGGCCCACCACTCATGGACCAGGCATGAAAGGTAACCTGTTAGACGAGTGTGAGGAGGGGTGGTGATGGGGGTGATGCTGTGACAAAGGTGTCTGCTTTCTTGCCTGACTCTGCTCAGTTTCATGGGATAAAGCTATCTGATCTCAGAAGACTGTCTTCATTCCCAAGGAAGCAAAGACAGAAAGAAACTTATGCTGATCTCTCCTACCACCTTCTCTCTCAGAAGCAGAACTTCTTCCGGGCCAGAGGTGACTCTTTTCAGGGTGATTCACTCAGAAAGACTGGTATACAAGGCAGAGGGGGCACTAATGCTTGACAAAATACTAGCCACAAAAAAAAAAAAGAAGGAAGTGAGGTTTTATTTTGCTGGGCACATTGTTTTGACATATGCATACCTGCTGGCCTATTCAAAATCAAAGTGGGGGGCCTGCCAAGTGGCTGGCGCAATGGTTAAGAACTGGCTTGGGATGCCAGAGGGCCCCGCTCGGATCCCACATATGAGGGCCAGTGACACTGCCGGCCTTTAAAAAAAAAACACACACACACACAAAATCAAAGTGGTTATTTATTCATAACCACCACCTCTTAAAGAGGCTAGAACTAAAAGTAGAGGAACAACAGCATCTAAAGGCTGGCTGAGTAGTCAGTTGAGAGTTGAGCTTGAAATTCTGGTACCAGATATAGTTTAGGATTCTAGGGAGGCACAGGAAGTGGCCCCGCTCAAAGTATTCCTTTCACTTCTTGAGTCCATTTATTTTATGGTTCTGACTGTGTGCCAAAATCATGTGGAGTCTTCAAGAATTGAAATAGCGATGTTCGATGAATAAGGTATAAAGCCCTGCAGCTTCTACCCCGCCCTCATGCATTTAGCCAGCGCTTCTGGATTCTGAATGTCTAATTGATGGGAGACACTTGCAGGCCTGAGTCCCCGCACCCAGGCTGAGGGTGGGAGCAGCGTGGTCTTCACCATGACATTGTGTGTTTGGAACCATCTGAGTAGTCATGTCAAAATGAATTACCGTTCCTCATGGATACTGTGTCTACGCTTGGAATAGGATGAAAGTTCTGGTAGTTTTATTTCTTTCTGAGACATTCTGGAACATTTTAGTAGTGAATTTGTCTCCTGGCTTTTTTGGACTATAAACTCCCCACATATTATTTTAATAATGAGGCATTACGCTGAGGGATTAATGAGATGGCATTGTGGTGTTCAAAGTGACAATTAAAGCTGGTTTGTTTGTTTGTTTTCTTCTCCAGTAATGCAGTCATCTCTTTTGAAACAATTATTAAAAATAATAATAAGAAGAAGAAGAAGAAAAAAAAAAGCCTCATGTTTAGATTTTAGATTTCACCTTTCATTTGAACAGATTCAAACTGGAAAGTATATGGGTAACAACTTGGTTCCAGGAATATTTGATCATATTTAACGGGAGAGTCCATTAAATCTTTCCTCAGCTGTATTTTTTTTTAAACTGGCTTTAGGTTATAGCAGGTATTTACTACCTAATTTAGAAAGAATAAAAAGTGTTTTGTTTTTTTTTGGCCAAAGCTTTTAGTTTTGTTGGGAGTTGGGGGGTGGTAGGGTGGTACAGAGAGGATCTGCAATCCCTTCTCTTCATAATTTGTAGATTAGGCAAGCCCTTGTGCTTTAAATAGATGTTTCCTCATTAGACAGCACAACAGAATAAAATAATTGTCTTCTATTATCCTTCAGAGGTAAGGCCAAGTTTTCTTCCTAGAGACATTATCATATCAAACAACTGCTTTAAACGCAATGTGAAACACAGGCTTTATGGGAAACCTTTGGATTTTCCCCTCCTGCCAAAGGAGTTCTAACAGATGAGCCCCTTTGTTATGGATGGCTCTGGAGTTCCTCTAATAGGTGTACCAGATGAAAGATGGCTAAAGACATCCCAGATGGAAGAGCTGGCTAACAGCAGCACCATAAATACCTGATGGATATACAAGCCTCTTGGCATGAAATATGGTCTTTGCTCTGATTTACACCTTCAGTGCATATTTAAAAGAATGCCACATTTGCTGGTGGGGAGAGGTTATTAATAAAAAAAATAGATTTGTGGGGAGAGGATAAAGAGAATCTCTACTTCTTGACATATACACTATTGTGTTTCCCTTACCAGAGCCCCTTCTTTCTCTCTAAGGACATACTCACTTTTCTGAATAGGTTTTTCGGATGAAGAGGACAAACTCCATTCTTATAGACTGATTCTGAGCAATTCTGCAGCATGAAAAAGCTGTGGTGCTATGGAAATGATGTTGACTTTTGAGTCTAGAGGTAGAACTCTTTCTTTTCATACAACTCTTTGCTTACTTTTGTCACACCATTGGCAACAGTGCTGTGACGGGTACTTAGAAGGCTCTTAGTAAATATTTGTTGTTAATCTGAGCCTCAGTTTTCTCATTTGCAAAGTAAGAGCTAGTAATATCTATACTACAGGGATTTGATCCACATTTAACAACAGCCTCTGTATGCCATATTCTTTGCTCAGTACTTGGTTCAAGAAACCTACCTGCACAGGTACAGGATGGAAGGGAAGTGAATTGAAATGCACCAACACAGGAGGAGATAGATCATAATGTAGTGAAGTCAAACAAACTTGAGTTCAAATCTCAACTCAGCCACTCGCAAGCTAAGCGACATTGGGAAAACTACTTAGCCCATCTTGGCTTCCCATTGTCAATTTGTAAAATGGAATATTAATAGTTTTTACCTCATAGGGTTATTGAAAAGATTAAATAAGATGATGCATTAAAACTCTTAAGAAATTGCCTGCATGTAATAAGTACTCCATTAATCTTAATCAGCAACTTGGCTGGACTTAATAAAACCTAGTGTCTAGCATGAACTCTTCACTACTTTTCCCTGATCAAACCATATCTGGGATGAGATTTTTATTTTTGGACGTCACAATTTAAACAGATCTTGGTACATCCAAAAAAGAATTCCTGGGAAAATTAATGGTTTTAAAATCAATTTATTTTTTTTTTAATGGTCGAATAACAACATTTTGGTTTACAGGGGAAAAAAAATCCATCACTATACATTTATTTGAAGAGGAATTCAAGTCCTGAGGGATTTTTAAGGGCAAAACTGGCACCATCTGGCAGAGAGATAGGCACTGTTTTTATTTAGAAGAGGACATCCAGACACCTAAGGCTCTCTGAAAATGGAATTTTCTATTTCATGTAGAAATTAATCTCCTGCCACTAAAGTCAAGAGAGTAGATACTCCTCTCTGTGATGTGGATCCAAGCGTAAGGTGGAGGACAGGACTTCCTTCACCCTTTAAATATTCTGTGAGCCCACATAAGTATTAGCAGGCAGACTCTCCTGACGTTATTTATCGAAAGGCAAAACTCCAGAGGGATTCTGACTCTCCAGCTACTTAGTGGTAAATGTGTTACAAATTCATTCTCTTAATTCCACCCATTTATAGGAAGTCATCACTTTACTGCGAGCTTCTCCAAGTGTCCTTCCTTGTGCACAAGGCCAAGCCCTTCACATTTCCTCTTGACTCTGTTCCCTCCCATGGTCTCTACATTTAGATCTTAGCGTCTTCCTCTCAAACATTTTGCCTCCTCCTCCTCCTACAAAAAAAAAGCCAAACTGAAACCTAAAAACATATTGCGAGCTCTCCTGTGTTCCTCCATCCAACACCTCATTTTTCATCTTTTATCTCAGTCAATCATATCCTCTTGCTGCCTCATTACTCAACTGCCATTTGCTTCTTAATCCACCAACATCCCCAACATGCAATGGAAACAATCCCAGCAATAGTTTCTCAGAACATTGAGGTTGCCAAATCCAACAGACATCTTTCCAGACCTTTGCACGCTACACTTCTCTCCCTCTTATCTTTCCAGGCTTATATTTTTCTGTCCAACACCATTACACACATAGATATGTGGGGGGAGTAGGGAGAGGTTCTCTAAACATAGGAACAGATTAGCAAGAGTATGGAGGCAGAACATTTTGAGGACATAAACAGAAACAATTACTGCTTCATATTGGCTTAAGTATAATGTTGGCGGTGGGGTGTAACAGAATTTTGCAAGGCCTTAAATTCTAGACTAAGGGACTGAGAATTGCTTATATCTGCAACAAGGAACCATTTCATGTTTCTTACTAGTAAATTGTCATGATCTTTAATTATTATACATTGGATGAAAGATGTGTGGTAGAGAAACAATTTAGGAAGTTACCACAGCAATCCAAATCCATTTATTTTCTGCATAGTTTTCTTCATTTCTTATCTAGCAATCTGTTCTGTTTTGCCTGAGGAGATGGTATTCAAAGTGAGCACTTACTTGATATCAGAACACAAGCTAATAATATCACCACTATCATGATGAGCTTTCCAAAGTGTGGGCATGGAATACTGACAGTCCTAAAGATGGTGGGAGTGAGCTAGAGAAAGGTCATTAAATAGCCTTGAAACACATAATATGAATTTCAATTCTCTTTTAATCCATTTGATTATACCAAAGAGGAAAACATCATTTTGGTGTTCTATATCTTTAGCAGCTCTCAACACTATACTAATCTTCATTTTTCACAAACAAAAGTATACGTTAGGCACAGAGCTTTCCAGATATAACACTCTATTGAAAGGATTTAATAGTGGGCTGGACGAGTGGCGTGTTGGTTAAGTGTTGGCTTGGGATGACAGCTCTGAGCAGCAGAGCCCTAATTTGGATCCCACATTAGGGCCAGTGACGCTGTGCCCTCTACAGCTAAGATGGTGAACAACAGCTCACTGGAGATGGGCTGCCAGTGAGTCCCTGGCGACTGCGTAGGCTGCAGTGGAGCTTGCCGGCAGCTGACATGTGCTTTTATGAGCCACTGTGAGCCGCATGAGCAGCTGTCCAATGGCCAGTGAGCGACTGCCTCGCCCAGGAAGAGCTCAATGATACCAACATGGGCCAGTGAAGCAACGTCCTCCACAACTAGACTGAAGAACAAAAGGACAGCAACTTGTCTGTTCCTCTTCCCCTATTCCCCAATGCTCTTCCCCTCCCCAGATCCCCCAATAAAAATCTTTTAAAAAAAGAATTTAATAGTACTGTTTTGCTTTCATTTATTTATTTTTGTTGTCACCATCATTTATGGCAAGCAAAATTGCTTTCCATTTTTGATGGCATTATATATCTTCCTTGTAAAATACATTCAGGTAAGTAAAATTTAAGAAGGTGGGTAGTTGATTTACAGGGAAATGTTAAATAAAAGTATAAGTGCTATGCAAACATGGTGAAACATGAAAGGGAACAGAACTAAATAGAATTTGGAAAACCATAACTTGTTAGAAAATGTGGAATTTGGAGTCAGACAAGATTTGGCTTAATATCCAAGGCCTATTAAATAATGTAAGACAATTTACTTAAACTGTTTTGGTCTTAACATCTTCATTTGGGAAATGCAAAAAAATAATAATCCCTACTTAATAGGACTGTGGAGAGAAATTTAAAAAGGAAATATTTTTAAAGTGCTGGGCACAATACATTGCTTAGAACAAAGAAGATACTTAGTACATTTCAGTCCTGCTTTCCTTTTTCTTTTCTCCACCTGACTGCTGAGATGGGTCGTTGCTCTCTGCTCCTAAGGTCCTCCTTTCACAGTGTAACCTGTGGCCAGGCTCTTGTGTCTGACAGCCTCTGAGTGAGTTATCTGCTTGCCAGCTTCTCCACTGACAGGCTGGCACAGGGCCTGTAGTCCAGTTTCTGGAGGGTGAAATGACTGGCTGCAGGTGGCAGGAGCTACCAGACATCTCCCCACTGATATCCTCCTTCCTCCTCTTTGTCAAGGAGTAGAGTCATTTGTTCCTCCTCCTTTCCCCTTCTATGTGCAAAGCAGTTAATAATCTGCCCTTTAATTGCCCCTATAGAGGAGTCCAGGAGCCCAAACCAGTGCAATCCAAAACAATGAGAACCAGCTGATTTCTGGCTTCTTAAAGATTCTTCACCAGACATCAAGTCAAACCCTATTGCAACCCTTACAAGCTTGGGAAAAACACTTAGTTTCCCTGTATGAGCTACAATTTCCTTATCTGCAAAGTGGAATTGTTAAGGCCCTCTTTTTTTTTNTTAATTTATTTTTTTTATTGTTAGTTTCAGGTGTACAGAACAATGCAATAGTTACCCTTTTCACCCTCACAAAGTAACAACCCCCCTCCCCCCATCTATTGCCCTCCCACCCCCGATATCATGCTTTCCTGTAGCCTCCCTGGCCCAAAAGGACCCTCTTAGCATCTCTTCCTTTCCAGGACTGGGACAGAAGGCATAACTAGGGTGGGGGTGTCCAGCCTGGTGGTCCAGCTCTCCCTTTAGCTGCTGGTTCACATGGGGAGAGGGTGTCCTTGGCAGGCTTCAGAGGACAGCAGCAGTTGGGACCTGGAGGGCAGATGTCCTCAAATCTCATTACCTCCTTTGCTCTCTCCCCACCAGGTGCCAGCCACTGGCTCCACCCAGTGCCCCCCCCCAACCCTGTGCCATGGCCGGCTGGGGTTCCTGGGGATGGGATTTGCTGCCTGTCACAAATCACATTGCCAGGGATTTCCAACCGACCCTGAGCCCTTCTTCTGGGGCCATCACCACTGCCACCGAGGATGCTGCCCAGGGATGGGATGGCAGAAAGGCCCACCGCCACCTGCATCTGGCCTGGGGAGCAGCGCTTAGCTGCTTGTGAGCAGGGTCTGCACCAAGTCATGTTCACAGTGGCTAAGTTCCGCCCCCCGGGCCCTCACCTCCTCCAGCTCTGCAGCCTTTCCCTGCCGCCTCGCCCTCTCCTGCCTGTCCTGTTGCGGGGCCTCCCTGGGCTCTGCCTCCCGTGCCTACTGAGCTGAAACACAGTTGATTTGTGCAGACTGGCTCAGTTCAGCAGGAACAGATTGTGAGAACGTCAAGGCTCCTAGCACAGTGCCTAGCACCTTATAGGAAGGCCAGACTATTAAGTTCATGAACTCATCCTGGAAAAATTGCTATGTGCCTCATTGCTGAATATCACTACGGTCACCTTCGAAGTACTCCCCTTGAGGAGCTAAGCACTGACGCCAGCACCTAGTCCACCCTTCAAAGCAATTTTGGAACTCTTTATCTGGAATGGCCATCGGAGCTGTTGTCGTATTACCCACGACGTCCTGCATGTCTCCCTTTCAATATTTCCTTTATCTTCAGGTAAAGAAAGAAGTCACTGGAGACCAGATCAGGTGAGTAGGGAGGGTGTTCCAATACAGTTATTTGTTTTCTAGCTAAAAACTCCCTCCCAGACAGTGCTTTGTGAGCTGGTTCATTGTCATGATGCAAGAGCCATGAATTGCTGGTGAAAAATTCAGGTCGTTTTTATCTTTTTCATGCAGCCTTTTCAGCACTTCCAAATAGTAAACTTGATTAATTGTTTGTCCAGTTGGTACAAATTCATAATGAATAATCCCTCTGATATATATATATATATATAAAAAGTTACCAACATCATTGCAACAAGTTCGTGAACTTAATTGTCAGACCGCGTATGAAAGCGGTTCCATGATATCTATCCTTTCTGAGCAGTGTTCCATTCATGCGCGGAACCACTGTTTCAGAGCTAAAACAAATTGGAGATTATTAAATCTTTACTCTCATCAGAAGCAAGAATCTTTCCCAGCATTAAAAGTTTCCACTCTCCAAGTAGAGGCTCCTTACCTTGAGCAGTAGCTAGTTTCATTGTTTGATAGATTACAGTTGCTATAAATTTTATTCAAACACTGAGTCTAAATTTGCCTTCATTTGTCTATTGTTCATTCTGGATAAAGACTGGATAAGACTAAGATTTAATGATTTATTCATTATTATTAATTCCAGGTGGCTTCTGATCTGTTATTTCTCCAGCCTCTCTTTTTCCTGTGAAGGATTTTCCCACTGCCATTAGTTTCTCAGTACCAGATGGTTTTTCCTTAGCCTTAAGTTAGTCCCATGAGCCTCATTATGGTTATTCTGATGCAGAAAGTACCCTAAGACATTCAGACAAATTACTGCATTTTTCTAGGATTTCTAGCCAGCATATAAGAGTGGCTAATAAGATAGCAACTAAATGAGAATACAACACAAGTTATCTTCAAAACCTAGAGTCATTGAAAGGTTGCAGGAGGCAGGAAGCCATGTGGCAGGTTGGGAAACAACCACTGCATAAAAGAATAAATTCAGAATAGCATGCCTGGCAGGACATGAACAGGCCCAAATCATACAAGGTAAGAAGAGCTGGGAGAATCCTTGAATTTGCTATCTATTTTTTTCACATATTACTGGTGAAAAAGGCGGAAGCAGCCATGGAGAAGTGATACATGCAGCCACACAATACCCAAATGAGCTCCCCGCTTTCTGACGCCTAACCCAGTGCTCTTTCCCGTACAACACATCGTCCCAGTCACTCACCACCACTGTCCTCCAGATGATTTTCCCAGCCTCAAAGCTTAATCAGACCAAAGTCAACGGAGCCATTTTCAGCTCTATCAAGTCTGCATAGGATTAGACCTCCTGAAGCCTTTAATACATACTATCAAAGGATATAAGAACCAGAATCTGGATAAGAAAATTGAGATAATCTAGTACAAATTTTCATTTGCTGAGCGGGAAAACAGAAAACAAAAAAGACAAGACTTGAATTTATTTTGCCAAGGTTACACATCTTGTTATTAGTAGGGCTGGGATGAAAGTAATAACAATAACTAATTTTAGTGAATGGTTATTATATATCAGATATAGTATGTTATCATCTTTACCAGCATCACCTCACTTATTGCTCTCAGCAACTCTGAGTTATATAGAATTTTGCCTGATTTTTTTCAGATGAGAAAACCAAAGCACGGAACACTTATCTGTCTCATGAGAGAACATAGAGTTACGTATGCACAAACGTTGGGGACACAGAGGTGACTAAGACCTCACAATCATCCACATCCACACAGATACAGCCTGGTCATAAAGACACATACATAAACAAGTGATGAGTGCAACAGGGAGAAATATGGAGAGAGGCAGTTCAGAAAGTAACAAATTCCCCTCTGCTGTACTTCGTATACCAATTTGAACCTCATTACTCTTTTTCTTAACACTACCATAAAGGCATTTTCTGTTATGAGAACTGTTTTTGTATGATCCTCGTAACATTCTATGAAATAGATGAACTATGATTTATTTAAATAGAACTGTTTTCTAATACTACATGTTTCTAATACTAATATTACAAATAACTCTTCAATAAACACTTATAAATATTAAACTTTTTTTTTCTTTTTCCTTTGACCATAAAATACAATTAGTGGCTCAACTTGTTCCAATTTCTTTCCCAAAAAATCACTTCCCTCATTTAACATACGGGCAAGCCAAAGTCCAAAAGCACTAAGTCATTTGATCATATTAAAATAATTAATAAATTGTTGTTCTGAGCCTGGAACACAGGTCACACAGTTTTCAAGGTGACACTTAAAGATCAGGAGAAAAATATTCCTCTAGGTAAGGTTTTCTCAATATTATACTATTGATGTTTGGGCCAGATAATTCTTTCTTGTGGGAGAGTGTTCTGTGATTATAGGATGTTTAGCAGCATCCTTTGTCTCTACCCAATAGATGCCACTAGTACCCACACACACATACCAGTTATGCAACCAAAAATACCTCCAGACATTGCCAAATGTCCCCTGGGTGTGGGGGCAGGACGAGTGGCAAAATTGCCCCGGTTAAGAACCACTGCTCTAGAGCAGGGGTTGGCAAACTGCGGCTCGCGAGCCACATGCGGGTCTTTGGGTACGTTCCGTCTCAAAAGTTTGCCGACCCCTGGAAGAGCCAATCCTGTCCCTCACAACAATTTAAAAATTATTCAAGAGCCATAAATATATTTTTCCATAATCACCATTATGTGAATAATATCCTTTAAAATTTTTATAAATGAAACTATGATAGTTTTATCTTCATTTTCAATTTTACTTCAGAGCCACAGTTCGCCAGCTGCAGTTGGCTGAACCCTGGTGGTTCTTCTGTCTCAAAAGTTTGCTGACCCCTGACCTAGAGGGTTCCTGCTGCTCAGTTTCTGAAAGCTGATCCTCACTGAAAGCAATGCTAGTAAGAAGTTATCCTTTTCAATATCGAATAGACTTTGATTCACAACCATATGTGGAAAAATGAGTCAAGTGAAACTTACATATTTAACCTCAGTAAATTCAGAATAAAATACCTATAAGAGTTTTGGTGTAGGTTATCCCAAAGAACAAGAGGAAATATATTATTCAGAAAGGCTTTTAGGATTCCTTCTGGTGTCCAAGAGAATACATGAACCCTACAGACAATAAAATGGAGGGAAAGAACATAGAAACAGATGTCAACTCCTCAGCTATCATAATCTTCCAAGTTGCTAATCTAGGATTTCTCCAAAAAGACAAACCACATGAAGAGCTTGCTGCCTGTGTTTATGAGTCCTTGGTAGTGATGCAGGGCCTTTGGAAGACTGGCAGTCAATGGGCAAGGCTGTAAAGCTGAAGGAATCATTTTCACCTTATACATAGGGCCTGATTTCTTGGAATACAAACTTGAGGGAGTCAGAATCTTATAATGGGTCCCCATATGTGGCCACTGACTGCATCCTTTGCCACTCTGATTTTAAGAGACGATGGTTAAAGGGTGCTAATGGACCTCCCCAAACCCGTTCAGCGTAAAGTAAGCAGAATTTGACACAATTTAAGCTCTGCTTGAATTGCTCTGATATGTGTATGGAAAGAAGTCAGAACTGGGTAGAAAACTGACCTGGAAGTTTGCTTCAAGATAAACTACTATCCAATGCATACAGTCAAGGGTTTTGGCAAAGGAGGATTGAGCCACTCTTCTTCCTCTTTCATGTCTGCATCCTGCATCTTCACCTGATGACTAAATGCCTGACCAACAGCACATAGGTGTAGCAATGGGGAAAGGGGCTGTAGTAATTACTAGCTGAGTGCTCATTTGTGGGTGTCTTCACTTCCCTGAGTCCCAGTTTACCTAATTGAACAATTACTTCCCCAGGTTGATTTAGGATTCCGTGAGATAATATATAACTCATCTAGCACAGTGTCTGCTACATGGTAAACATTCAATAAATACAATCGCTGTGAGGGAAGGGATTGTGTCTGTCTTTTTCTCTATTATATGAATGTCACCTTAGTGCTTGTCATATATTAGGTGCTCAATAAACCACCACTGAAAAAAATGAATGTATGAGTGAATAATCAGATAATGAAGTCTTGGTATTGGGAAAGAAAAAAATAGCATTTTCCACTGCCTACCCTTTGTTAATCATCTTTATATATACTTTCTAACCTTCGATTTATTTACTTTTCTCAAATTTTTGTCCTACCTTTTGGAAGATGAAACTGTGGCTTAAGTAACTTGGCTAAGGTCACATGGCTACTAAGTTGGTTTGGCTGAGCTTCGAAGCCAAGTTTGTCTAACTTCTAAGCCTGCATCTCTGTAAGCTATAGGACAAGGAGCTATTCAAAGCAGGGACCAATTATTAAACATCTTTATATTCTGTTATAAACTAAATTGTGTTCCCAAAAAGATATATTGAAGTCCCAAGCCCTAGTATATCCGAATGTGACCTTATTTAGAAATAGATTCATTGCAGGTATAATTAGTTAAAATAAGGTCATCTGTAATAAGGTGGGCCCTTAATCCAATATGACTGTTGTCCTCATCACAAGAGGGAAGAGACACACAGGCAGAAGGTAGCCATGTGATGATGGAGGCAGAGACTGCAGTAGCGCATCTATAAGTCAAGGAATACCAAGCATGGCAAACAACTAACTTGAACGTATTCAGTGTCCCAGACTGCTTAAAACTGAATTCTGAGTATGTTGAGCCCTTGATTTGCATCTCACATTGGCATTTTTTTTTTAAGAATGGGCCTTTATTTACCTGGATATAATCATAGTGCTTGTCACCACCATCAGACAGACCTGGTGCTCTAATGTCAAGTTACATATGGGGCAATTGCTGGCAGGTCTTCAATGACACTATAAAATGTGACAGAGGCGGCCAGCTCTCAGAGTAAGACATCCGTGTTGGTAGTAGGAAACTCAGGGAAGGAGTTCTTTTGTCACTAAACACCAGCTATTTTTCATAGAGTTCTTAAATGAGGCCTGTCTGTGTGAACCTGGGTGAGATGTTGGACTCTATCTGCTGAATGCCATTGTGCATAAAATAGCACTTTGAGAAGCTACCTAATGCATAAGCTCTTTAATGCTATAAAATATAGTAGCTAAAATTAAATGCCACTTACTTTTTGAGAGATGAATTAATGGACAGCTTGGTCAAATTCAAAGCTTTTTGATGTATAAAACTTTATAAATGGGACAATTCCATCAGTAGGCAAAGTATTGACCATTTGGGAGCAGCTGCTGCAAAGGTGTGGCTTGGTTTTCAGGCCAGAACCCCTTTTTCATTGTATTCAGTCAATGGAACACAGGAGGCCCAAGGCCCCAGCATCAGGACACAGGTTTCTGGCAAGAAACCCCAGTACCACAATCAGAAGCACCATCCTATTGCATTTCCTTGGGCAGTTGTTCCTCCTGGCAGCTGTGAAGTGTCTAGAGTTTTTCCCAGGAGACCTTGAGCCTTTCCCCAGAAGAACAGCCCCAGGGCATTGCTCTCTCTTTCTGACCCAACCCAACCTGCCAACACAAACCCAATATTATAGCTTTGAAGCCTGTGAATCGATCTGTGACATTGTCTGTGGTAGAATATTTACATGAGTTAAGTCTCAATTATTTAGGGAACCTAGGACTTGGGTTTCTTCCCAGCACTTGACCTAAGGGATAGAAATGGGCTAAATCAGCCTTTGTTGTGCTTGGAGGCTGGAGTGAGGGGTCTGTTGACACTGAAGGACTAGGCTCTTTCAGGTTCCCCAGAGCAGCTCCCAGAAAATAAATAAATAAATAAATAAATAAATAAATAAATAAATAAATAAATAAATAAATAAATAAATCTTTGAAGTTGAAAGGAAATGAGAATGAGTGGACTCCCCAAGATTGGTGTTATAGAGATAGACGTTATCCTAACCATACAAGCAAGGTTAAAACCCCAAGTGAGCTGACAAAGCTCATGCCATTCGAAGGCTGGAAGCTTGCTTTGGCCCTAGGCCCAGATGCAGTTTAGATGGCCCTTTTGGAAACAAGAAAGCCCTTGGGGTTTTTCTGTGCTGCTTACCTGTGTCTACAGGCCCTTGCTATTGGTGGAGAGACAGTAGCCTGCTTGGGGCTCCTGGGGCCAGACTCATTCTAAAGGGCTAGAGAGGTAGAGTAGGAGCCACCTCTCTCCCCAACTTGCCTGCTGCCATACTTTTCCCAGAGGGAGGGCTTTTTAATGGGCTGACACCTGAGCTTAAGCTTGAAAAGTCTAGAGGGACTGATGTATGTCCCAGGAGTCTTTCAAGGGCAGCAGGGATTCATTTATCAGCCACAATAGAGAGAGCTATGAGCTGATACAATCTAGCCTCATTCTTCCAATCTAGCTGCTTGTCTGGGTGGCTGAATTGGTCAACTTGTTGAGTCAAGTCTCCAAAGATCCCAATGTCAGTGTAGTGTACTATCGTGCTTGTATCAGGGACTCAAAACTGGGCCAGAAATAGTCAAGCGGGCAGTGGTAGAACCACAGCATCTCATTCAGGAGCTGCTTGATCTTGGCTTCCAAGTTGGCCCACACAGGGTAAAGCTCTTCTTCATCCTGGTGGAGTATGGCCAGCACTGGCCCTGTCGTCTCCTGTTACTTCCTTCCCTTGGCCTTCAATCTCCTATACTCCTGTGAGGCACGCTCCTGCCATTTCACTGCCATGTTCAGTCTCATGAAGACACTGCCAAATTTTTCTAAGGGCTCAACCAGAACCTTTTGGATCTAGTTCATCTTTTCCTGGTTAAAGGCTTCCATCCACTACATGGCCATGTCCAGGGCTGTCATCATGTTTAGAAAGTCCTGATATTTTTTTACAGAGGGGTTTGGAGAGTAAGTCTTACAGATATTTTCACAGAAGCTGTGGGCATGGCCATGTCCGCATTGGTGCTCTTCTTCATGCCCCTTGGCAGCCTTTTGGGCTGCTCTTCCAGCGGCTGGAGTTTTTTATACTTCCTTTCAAATTATCTCTCCACTCTTTGGGGACAATCTATTCCTTGGGCTGCCCAATCTTGAAAGGAATCTGGCTCACAATCCTAAACCTGGTGCTGACACTGGGGTCCTCAGCTGCAACTTGGTTCACCTCTTTTCGTTTTTGGAGACTTATTTTACTCAGAGTGGAAAATTATACCAGAAACAGAATCAAGACAAACACATGTATGAAACACTATATATACAAAGAATGCTCATAGGGGTTCATGTCAATGCAGAAGCAAGAAGCTAGGGGCAAGGAAGAATTCTCCACTACGGGTGTTACAGGGAGCATGGCCCTGCCAACACCTTGATTTCAAACTCCTAGCCTTCAGAACTGTGACACAATACACTTCCATTGTTGTTTTAAGCCACCTAGTGTGTGGTACAGTGGTTCCACTTTATCTGCAGGGATACGTTCCAAGACCCTCAGTGGGTGCATGAAACTGTGGATAATGCCAAATCATATATATATATATATATATGTTTTTTTCCTATATATATACATACTTATGATAAAGTTTAACTTATAAATTAGGCACAATAAGAGATTAAAATCAACTAATAATAAAATGGAATTATAACAATACTGTATATCATAATGAAAGCTATGTGAATACGGTCTCTCTCTCTCTCTCTCTCTCTCTCTCTCTCTCTCTCTCTTAAAAGATCTTCTTATACTCTTCTCAGCTTTTCACTTAAAAGAAACATGGCTTCTCTTTGGCATATCTAAATGGCCAGCATCAGCACTCTTGCGCTTTTCGGCCATGATTAAGTAAAATAAGGGTTATTTGAACACAAGCACTGTGATACTGTGACAATCGATCTAATAACCAAGATGGCAACTAAGTGACTGATGGGTGGGAGCAGGCTTGGGCGTATACTGCAGATTTACTCTGGACAAAGGGATGATTCTCATCCTGGGCAGGGCAGAGCTGACAGCGTAAGATTTCATTATGGTACTCAGAACAGTGTGCAATTTAAAACTTATGAATTGTTTCTTTCTGGAATTTTCCATTTAATATTTTCAGACTGTGGTTGACTGGAGGTAACTGAAACCACGGAAAGTGGAGCTCTGGATAAGGGGGAACTATTATACAGTGTTATGGCCACCCTAGAAAATGAATACATATCCTCTGCACAAATAATTGCCTAGCACATTTGAGCTTCTCAATGTATATGTGAACTAAACTGCTCTGGAAAGAATGTTCTTCTCTGTTGCTGGAGGTGCTCAGACACAAGGAGAAAAACGACTCCATGATGAGGTTGTGGAGGAATTTAAATTACTCCTAAGAGTCCCACCTAAACCAAATCCTATGATCTTAAGATCTTAAAAGTTTGAAGGAGAATGATCCTCGGATTACATTACAACATTTGGAGGTGACTCTGACTAGGGTTTTTAATGTATTGCGTTGTCGGAAAAGTCATGACGTATTTTTTCTATGTTTTTCATTGCAAAAATGTGTCATGACTTTTCTGACAACCCAATAGTTAGATTTTTATAAATTTTCCCAGTCTTGTAAGCTACAGCCATCAATTAGAAAAATACTTTTTTAAAGTGCTGTTCAGGTCTTTTGCAATGACTTACATACCTTCAAATAGTGTCTGTCCTCCATGTGCATTGTGCATTAAATGCCTTTTCTATATCTTGCCATTTTTCAGCCCTAGGACTGAAAATGTGTGTTTCGGATATGAAATATCCTTTTGAACTAAGAAAGCAGGAGTGATTGAGATTCACTGAGGACATCCAAAAGAGCTCCAAATTCCTCATCTCCTCTTGGAACTTAAGAAATACGTATTAGATAATTAGGATCGTGGAAACTACAAAGCTACAAATGAAGCAAATTGTACCAATCTCAAATTTTTCTCCTGTGTATGTTCCCTCTTGAAAATGGAGAACCCTGTCTATTTATTGTTAAAGGAAACTAAGTTTCTCCCCCCCCCCCCGATCATTCCCATTATTGGATATTGATTTATTATTTTCATAAAATTGTAAAAATGGGAGCCTGTTGCCTGAGACCAGTCAGAAATTATCAAAACATGTTCAGCTTCTCTGTAGGGACTGATCTTATGGGGACAATGTCAAAGAGCTAAATTTAACTACTTTGCATGGGTTTGCAAGAAGGTTTCTTGTTCCTGGTCCTCTGATGAGGAAGGGAAAGGAGAAAGGGGCTCACATTTACCAACCATCTACTAGGGACCAAATTCTTTGCATGTTACTTCATTTAATGTTACTAACACAATGAAGCACAATCACCCTCTGCTTTGATAGAAGACAAAACAGGCCCAGAACAGTGAAAAGACGTTACCAAGGCTAGTGAAAGAGCACAGTCAGGTTCAAACTTAACTTCGTGTACCTCTGAAGCTTAACCTCCTACCACTTACTTCATTTTCTTTCTGAAGAGAAATGATACTATCTCAGATAGGGATAGATGGGGTAGCTTTTATTAACATCAACCTAAACCTTGTGCTCCTCAAGTTCGGGTAGATTTGCTCTAAGGAGCCATTAAGAAAGGCCACTGATGCAAGGGCTATAAATTAATACTTTCTTCATATATAGCTATAAGCAGCTTTTTAAAGCCTGGGTAATATCTCCCTTACAATAAGTATCAATTGTCTGGGTATTTATGCTCTATCACTCTTGGTTTTTCCATCCTTGACTCCATTAATAGAATTTTTTTTAATTCCTCTCCTCTTTTTATGGCTTTGCAAGGGGCTAATTTGCAGGCAAAATTGCTAATTTTACAGTTGATTTCTGCTTTGTCAGCATGAGACTGACTGAGCAGTTATTAATAGAAGAATAGGATTCCCTTTTCATCCTTTTGCACTTGACTATTGTAGGAGGTGGGACAAAATCCATTATTTAATAACATTTGTTCTTCTTGAAAGGTCATCATTCCAGCCTTTCAGTTTTCACTAAACTATAGCAGTATCAGCAGCCACTTTTCTCTTCCTAAAAGGCTTCTGGAATTCCTCCAACTTATATCATTGGTATAAAACTGTCTTTGAGATCCACCTTGGGAATGGGGTCCAGCTGAAAAATTCTCTCAGTATTTCTGTGCATTTTCCGAATAGTAATTTTTAGGCATACGTATTTGTAAGTGTCCTAGTCATCTAATTTCCTAGAATGGATGCTGAATTTGGGATATAGTAGCAGAGAATGGCAATAACAGCAGCATAAAGAAGACAGAAATTTATTTTTCACATAGAATATATCTTAAAATAGGCATTCGGGATTGGTATGGTCACTTCACACTGTCATCGGGAACCCAGGCTCATTCTGTTTTTCAGTTTTATTATCAGTTTCAGGTGGTTTCTATCCTCGAGGCTGACCCATGGTTTCAGAGAGCCACTGGACACAGGACTGTGACTAAGCAGGAATCAGAACATAAGAGTAAAGGGCAAATCAACTGTCTATCAATCTCTTATAAAATTTTCCCAGAAGTCCTCCTAACAATTTTTGTTTATATCCTCAAGCTGCTAGAGGGGCTAGGATACATAGTCTCTTAGCTGGGCACATTGCTGGCTCCACTAAAACTAGGGTTTCTTTACTAAGAAGCAAAAGCAGGACAATATTAGAGAAACAAGTAGCATGCCTGCTACATGGAACAAAAAGAATGACTAAATAAATTAAGCCAATAAGCCTTTATTAAGCACCTAGTTAGTGTCTGGAAATAAAAATAGAATGTATTGATTAATTCCTCCTTGAAGAAACCAGAGCTTGCATACCTTTTGTTCATGCTACCTTCTTAGCCTAGAAGGCTTTCTCCTTTCTTGCTCACGAGGAAAACTTGTATTTATTATTCAATTCTGTTCTCAAATATCACCTCCTGTCTGATGCTTCCCTGGAAGATTTTTCCCAGGAAGAATTCATCAAATGCTCGACTCTATCCCTACAGCATTTTATCCTTACCTCTATTATGCCACTTATGAGTAATTCCTCAGATTATACTAAAGTGAATATAATATGAGAAGTAGGTAACAATGACTTCAACTTCTAGGTCTGTCACTTAACCAGCTTTGGGTCAGATACTTTTGCCATTTGAGCTGCAGTTTCCTGTCTCTAGAATAGCAAACACTAAATCCCACCTCTGGACTTTTGTGCAGATTAAATGAGATAATATATGCAAAGCACAACTGCAGGCAATTCTTAAAGTATATTAGTTTATCTTATTAGGCTGTATTATATGCCTGGTATGATTTACAAAGAAAAGAAATAGATGTCTATCTTATTTAAGCCACTATTATTTTGTGGTTTTTTGTTTTTGTTTTTGTAACATTCAACAGAAATTTAATATTCCAGTTAATAAAGTGTCTGGAGACATATGATTCACATACCATTAAAGATATAGTTCATCCAAAAAAGAAAGACATCAACATTTGATAGTCAAAAATGGAGAAGTTTAATGTGAGATGATTGGCAATTAATATTAACCCATGCAGCCTAGAATTAAGTCTTAATGAGAGTAGTTGTAGTTTAAAAAGTCTATTGGGCATCAAACGTGTGTGTGTGTGTGTGTGTGTGTGTGTGTGTGTGTGTGTGTATATATATATATGAAAATAACAGTAAATTAACTATAATAGAAAGGTACAAAATTTCCAGGTTATAGAAACAAAAGTATCCAGTAGAGCAGAAATTGTTCAAAGTGATCGCCTTCATTTTTCACAGGAGGGTCAATAGATAGAATTTCATTGCTGAAGATGATATGTTATTGAATATAAATATGATGAAGTTACTTAAACTTATACATATGATTTTGTGTAATGGAACAAAAGCTATGAATGGAGATAAACGGAAACCATACACTTTTCAAATTACTAGAGGAGAAGAACAAAGAGGAAAATCTCAAAATAACTAAAGATTATTTTAAAGAAAAGGAAAAAGAACAATTTTTAAAACAACAGAAATTATGAAACACATATGTAAACCATAATAATTTTCTTAAAATAATAATTAATAATAATAGGAAAAAACATTAAATTTTATTTCAAATGTTTAGATTAAATCAAAATAAAAACTGACATGCCTGAAATAAAAAATGATAAAAAAGTAGGAAAAATTTAGACTAATGAAAAAAATCAATTATTATTATTATTCAGATGTAAAATTAAAGCAGAGTGAGTTAAATGTCCTAAGCAAGAAGGTTTACTAAAAATGAAACATATAATGAGACTATAACTCTAGTTACTTTTTAAGAATTAAAACACATAGAACCAAAGTGTATGAAGTAAAACTCATGAAAATGAAGGTTAAATAGCTAAAAATTTGTGGACACAGAGCACTCAAATAATACAATAAGTAATTTGAAATAATAAGTAGATATAAACTAAGCTAGAAAAATAGCTAGAGACATAAATTAAAATAAAGCTAAATCAAACTTTATCATCAGTAAATATAAAATATGCTGTCTTTTCAAGGACTCATAGTTTTAATAATTGTTAGATATTATAAAATTTTTAAGACCTCCATGAAATTCTGAAATTAAAACTATCACATACTATATTTTATGGCAAAAGTGCAACAATACTAAAAATTAATAACAAACCAAACAAAAAAAATATTTCTAAATTCAAAATTTAGAAATGTAGACATGGTCTGTTTATATGTCAAAAAGAAAGATATATAGAAAACACCTAGAATTACAAAATAAAAACATTAATATTGAGAGCTGTTCAACTTTGCCAAAATGTACTAAGAGGAAAATTCAAAGAATTTCAGTAAATTAAACTGTATTAATTATCTACTTAGACTTAGAAAATAGATTAAACACTATAATTGCTAATTCAGTCCAGTAAGCATTCCCTTGAAGAAATAAGTGAAATAAATTAGCCATTAGATTTCTATTAAAAATTATGAAAAAAAAATGTAACATATAAAATAAGAATGAAATGGAGACAAATATCTAAAAACTACAAGGGAAATTATTGCAAAATTATTTGTGCAATCTACAATAATAAGCTTTGAAATACTGAATGAAAGTGATTATTTTCTAGGCAAACATATGTGTTTAAAAGTAGATTCAAGAAACAAAATTTGTGATTTTATTCTGTAAATATGATGTACTGAAAACCCTATTAATCCTCATTGTAAAACACCTAGAAATAATTAATAATATAAGAAAGCATTTGTAAATACAAAACTGAGCTAACAAGACCATTAGTAAAATTCTTAAAATGAGATATAAAGTAAAAATATTTATTAAGACAAGTAAGCAAACACTGTAAAAGGTTAACTGTCCTTTTTGTCTATTTATAGACACAGATCTTTATTACAACCTACTACAGGGTGAGTTTATGAGATCTAGGGCCAGTGCAAGGTGGGAAGTAGAAATAGACACCTCACAAATAGCTGAGATTCCATAATCACTATATCATTATTTAAAATGTGAACAAAAGAGGAAAAGAAAAATGACCCACATGGACAGGTGGCTGTCTTAGCCTTGGATAGAAATGGAAAGAGAGAAAAAAAATCTCCATGTGAATTGCCTGTACCAACAATATCATTCCTAAAACCACAGCCTGAGAATTTAATTAAAAGCTGGTCTATGTTAAGAGTACTTTCAGGCACTTAAACACAATTCCTCTCTTGAAAAACACACCCTTTATTCAGGTCTCATGGAAGTCCCAAATATAAAGCTCCAGCAAATATAAGTTCACAATAAAAATTCACAAATCACACAGAACACAGAATACAAAATCACAAAGAAAAATCATCATGAGCGAGAATCAGCAGAAAACACTCACAGCAAAAACAGATCTCCAAAAATCTCAAACATCACATGAGTCTTTCAATATGTTTAAAGAAATGACAGAATAAGGGTCAAGTAACTCTTAAAAATGAATCAGGAGACTTGAGGAAGAAACAACAAATTCTAAATGTTGAATATGTATGAATATATAATAATTGAAATTAAAAATTTAAACATACACTTAGTATAACATAAGATAATTGAAGAGTGACTGAATAATTTGGAGAAGCATCTAATCAAATAACTTATAATGTAATGCAAGCTAAGATATGGACAATATAAGTGATAGGCTTTATGAGAGCTGGAAAATGAGATGAGGAGGTATAATATATTTCTAATTATACTTTTGTCAAAAGACGACTTTTAAACTGGAAAAGGGAGAATACTGGAAGAGACAATCACCAAGAATTTTTTAACCTTGATGACAGAAGTCCAATGAATCCTAAGTTGATAAATAAAACAAATCTACATGTAGACATATCACAGCAATACAAAAGAATACCAAAGATAAAGAGCAATCTCAAAAGTAAAATTAATAAAAAATGCAAAATGATGCTAAAAATAAATTCAACTATATCAACAACTACAACAAATATGACTGGATTAAAATCTCTAAGTAAAACCAAAGTATTTCAGATTGAATGTTTAAAAATACTAATACTTGTTATTTATAAGTGATATAAGTAAAGCATAAAGACACTGGAAAATTGAAATGAAATGGAAGAAAACAATTTCTTAGGTAAATCTTGTCCAAAAGAAATTTACATCAATCATTTCAAAATTAAAGAAAATTTATGTGACAACCAAACAAATTTTTAAAAATAGAAAAGTTTACTACATAATAGTGTTCAATTCCCTTGTCACTTTAATGATTCTAAATCTGTATGCACTTTAGAAGATGAACTCAAAATATATAAGGCACAAAAGAAACTGCATCTTCAGGAAGAATTGGATAAACCTAAGATCTATTAGAGAATTTTAATAAAATTATCTATGTAAAATTAAGAATGTCAGTAAAGATTTAGAAAATTTACACAAAACAACTAAGAAGCTTGATCTAATAAACATACATACAAAGAGTCTTGCAAAAAGTCTTGCATACATATCCCCTTTAAGCACATTTAGACCCTTTCTGAAAAATTATATGTTAGGCCATAAAACAATCTCAACCAATTTCAGAGAATTGTCTCCATACAGATCACATTCTCCAACCACAATTAAAACTAATGCAGTAAGAAGTTACTAACAGAAAGATAACTTAAAACAGCATACATTTGAAAAAATTTTGCCAACCACAGTTAACAATAATTCTCTGCTTACTCTCCAATATCCTCATAGCAGAATTGGTTACAGAAGAAACAAAACTCTGCTGATCGGTCTCATTCTAAATTCGCAATCATTAAACTCAAGCAGAATTTCAAGGCTGCTTGGTAATACCGCTAATTTCACTCACTCTCATACTCTCATTTATGACTATTCCACACCTTTCTGTCTCTCTTCAAGTCACTGCACCTACTCCCATACTCCTTTCAGCTTAAGACCTTGCTTACTATTTCCCTTAGAAGACGGAAGTAATCAGAAAGTAACTTGAACAAGCCTGTTTCTTCTTTAGATTCTGTTTTAATGCATGAGCTCTTCATGCTCCCTTATACACCTCAACCCCTTCACTTTTACACCAGATCCCATTTTCTGTCACCCACTCAAAAATAGCTACAGCAATTCTCTACTTTATTTCTTACATCATCAATTTCCATAATCATATAGATATGCCAAATTTCCCCTCTTATAAAGAGAACATGCTGTCTTCCATGTACCATATTTTCCTCTCCCCTTTTACAAAAGAAAAAAATTCTAATGGTGGCCATGAGAAGATGTCTGGTGATCTCCAACTACAGAGAATGTATTGGGTTGTTGAAAAAAGTCATGACATGTTTTGTCTGTTTTTCAAAGGCCACTTATTTATATAAAGAAAAAAGATCAATCAATGATATATTGCCCATTTTGTTTGATAACCTTTTGCCATCTTTCAGTGAATTTCATAATTTCTCATTCATAGAAGGATCTGTCTTTATTTGCAAAAAACTGAACAAGGTGCTGATTTACAGCCTCATCTGAATTGAACATTATACCACACAAGGAGCTTTGAAGAGAGCGAGACAAGTGGAAGTCTGATGGTGCAAGGTCAGGCGAGTATGGTGGGTGCGGCAACACATCCCATCCAAGCTCTAATAATTTTTGTTGGGTGATCAAACTTGTGTGTGGTCTTGTATTGTTGTGATGGAACACAACTCCTTTATGATTAACAAGCTGTGGACGTTTCTGGATGATGGATTCGTTCAAACTGTCCAATTGCTAACAGTACACATTCAGATTGATTGTTTGGTTCCTTGGTAGGAGCTCGAAAAACACCACACCTTTAAAATCCCACCAAACTGAGAACATAACCATCCTCTAATGAATGTCTGCTTTCGATGTCGTTTGAGGCGAATCATCACGTTGGGACCAAGACCATTTGCACACCACATTGTTGTAAACAATCCACTTCTCATCAGCAGTTATCAGTCACTTCAAAAAAGGATCGTTTTCCTCATGTTTAATGAACATATTGCAGATGTTTATATGTGCCATCAAATTAACTTCTATGAGTTCATGTGGAACACAAATACTGAGCTTACTTACGTATCCCAGCTTCTGCAGGTGGTCACAAATGCTTGAATGATGTTCAATGTTTCTGCAATCTCTTGTGTCATGTAACATGGGTTTGACTTGATCAATGCCTTTATTTTGTCATCATCAACCTCGGTGGGCCTCCCTGTCCGAGAAGCATCGTTGAGATCAAAATCACCAGCATGGAATTTCATGAACCATCATGAGCATTGATGTTCATGTAGAGCATTGTCACTGTAAACTTTATGCAACTTTTCACAAGCTTGACGCACGTTCTTCCCTTTATGGAAGTAAAACAGTAAAATATGGCAAAATGCACAGTTTGGTCTTCCATCTTCAACTTGTTGTAAAATCTCCAAAGCTCAACCAAATTGCTCATTTTTTTTTAGAATGAAGCTAGAACTGTCAGCTGTCAAATGACACAGCAATAACATAGATGCGAATGACTCTAGTACTTCCAAAAATGAACTAGTGCCATCTGTTGTAAATACGTATCATGACTTTTCCGATGACCCAAAAATATAGGTGTATTCCATAATAAAATCCTACACATTTAATCCCATCTTGGAGCCTGCTTCTCAGAGGACTCAAACTAATGCCCTGCTCTAAAGGGCTACTTTCCTTAGTCTCCAATTCCTCTCCTCTCACTTTGTCTTTAATCCATTCTAATCAAGTTTTTACACAACTCCATTGAAAGTGTTCTTGTCAAGAACACCCTTAATTCTAAATATTAAATGCTAAACTGAAATATTAAATCTTTTCCACATCTTAATTGCTCTACCAGCAGCATTTGATATAGTTCATCCCACCTTCTTCCTTCATACACTTGGCTGACAGGACACAGTAAATTGCAACCTATTTATTCAACTTCTACTTAGTTTCTCCATTTAGATGTTTTATAGGTATCTTAGATTTAAGCAGTCCAAAACTGAGGGTTTTCTCTTCCCCCTATATTCCTTCTCTCTTAATCTTCCCCCATCTGTAAATGAACAGTCCATTTTGAAAATAGGGACATTACTATAGAGCCTATGGACATTAAAAGAGTAATGCAGTAATACTATGAACAATTCTATGCCCACAAATTTGATAACCTAGATGAAATGGGCCAATGACTTGACAGACACAATTTGCCCAAGTCACACAAGAAGAAATAAACATTCTAAATGAGTCTGTATCTATTAAGGACATTGAGTTTGACTAGAGCTGGTCCTTGTATGTTCCATGGTGGTGAATGCACCGTTTCAAATATCTGCTCACTTTCTTCTCTGGAGAGCAGTTTCTGATGATTGCTATGGCCAACAGTAATTTCCTTTTACTGAGCATTTTCTATGAGCTATTATGTTGTGCTAGTTGCTTTTGATATGTTAAATTTTTACTTCTCTTAACAATCCTCCCTATATTATAGATGAAGAAATTGTAGTTCAGCAAAATTTAGTTTTTTGCCCATTGTCCAACAGTTAGCTGAGGAAAAGAACTGGGATTTGAAAATACCTGCGTGGTTCCCAAATCTGTGCTTTCTCCACAGCTCCACTGGTGCATAAAAAGATAGAGCTGGTGCCCTGGAACATGTGAATCAATGAGACATCGCTGTCCAGTTTCTAAAGGGTTAATATTCTTGCCTGCTCCTAGTTTAGCATCTTGGAAGAAGGTGTTGGGCCTTTGCCTCTACAACATCTATCATGACATCAACTTCAAAGCGTTCAACCTGGGCGTTTGATCTCCTGCCAGCTTGCTTTCTGACACACGGTGGAAAATAAAAGTAGGAAACCAGAAATGGTTTAGTCATACTTGTTAAACATTTATGGTACCAGTCAGGAAAGATGTTGACCTTAAAATTAAGAATTAGAAGCACACATCCAAAAAAAAAAATCAGTTCAATAAAAGCAAAACTAGGGTGACCTGGGAGAGGCTTCGGGGTGCCCACAAAAGACATGAAGCATAAGCAGCTGCTAAATGATGTATTTCCTCTGGCTTTCACAATGGATGCTGCAGTTCTAGGATGATCCAGTTGTCCTGTACAGATGTTTTTCAAGGATGGGGGAGGGGACCAAGCCATTTTTTTTGTAGTTTCAAAGGCCCAAGAAAGAGGAAGTGGTTTGGGAGGGACAGAAAAGATAGTCTGCCCACTTCTGCTCCTAGTCACTGTCTGCCTTCCAAGTGTGTGACTTGAAGTGTAAGAAGTCAAGTAAACTAAAGAGTGAAACAATATTCCAGACAGGTCTGCCTTTGAGGTCATTTCTTTAATATGTTTTTATTGTGGTACAATATATATAACATAAAATTTACCATTTTAACCACTTTGAAGTATACAGTTCGGCAGCATTAAGTACATTTACAGTGTTTTGCAAACTATCACAACGATCTAGCATCGCAAATGGAAATCTTGTACCCGTTAGTAGTCACTTCCCATTTCTCCCTACCCCCAGCCTCTAGCAATCATTAATCTCCTTTCTGTCTCTATAGATATTCTGAAGATTTCATATAAATGAAAGCATACAATATGTGGTCTTTCATGACTGGAGTCTTTCACTTAGCCTCCCATTTTCAGTGTTTATTCATGTTGTAGCATGAATCAGTTTTCATTCCTTTATATGGCCGAATAATATTCCATTGTATGGACACTCCACATTTGGTTTGTCTATTCATCAGGTGATAAACATTTGGGTTGTTTCCACCTTTTGGCTATTGTAAATAACGCTGCTTGGAAATCGTGTTAGATCTGTCCAAATCTATTTGTCAGGTCTTGAGGAAAGATATAAGAACTCCAGCTTTTTCCCGAGGGCCCCTGGGCTCCACATCATTGCACAGGCTGCCAGCTCCACTCTGTCACTGCGAAACCAGTTTCAATTTCATCTCCTCAGAGTCCATCTTCTCCCACCCTGTGTAAAGAATTCCTCGCCCTGCCAGCCTCCATTTCCAGTTCTTCCTTGTTTCCTTTTTCATCACAATCATCATAATTTTTAAAGGTTGTTAATTTTTTTAAATGTTTGTCTTATCTATTCCTTAAGGAATGCCTTTTTCATAAGGACAGGAGACCCTGTTCATTCTGAGTTGTTCTCAGCACTAAAGTCATTGCCTGCCATGTAACAAGTGTTTAATAAATAGCTGGTGCTGGAGATATTGAGCTAAATGGGCTTTTGAGATGTTATCAAACCCAATCCCTTGTTAGACTCTATTTAAACTCCAGGGGTAAGATAAGCTGTAGCTTAAACACCTACTTTAGTGGATCGGTAAAGGTTGTCCGGGCACCATGAGAAGGGCTGCTCTGACAGTACTGCTTTGTTCAGTAGGAGCTGGTTCATGCAGCGCCTTTAAAGCCAGGCTCCCTCATCCTAGGGCGGCCTTTCCTCAGATACTCACCTGGCTAACTCCCTGGGTCTTGGCTTCCTGGTCCCTCTTTTGTTAGACGTACATGAACCACTTTATTGAAAATTATGGAGGAGAGCTCTTTTTTTAACATTTCTTATTCCTCTTTTCCCGCTTATTTTTCTCCTTAGCCCTGATCAACATCTGACAAGCTATCTTGTTTATTGCCTGCCTTTCTCCACTAAAATGTAACTTCAGGAGGGCAGAAATATCATCTGTTTTGTTTACTGCTATACTCTAGTATCTTGAATAATTACCATTCATACAGGCATTCAATTAATACTTGGTGAATGAATGAATAAATAAGTAAATGGAACGACTTTTTCCTAGGGGTGCAGGCTGGTCTGTAGATTCTCAATCACATCTAGATCACGATATTGGGACTCTATAACTCCTGGCTTTGAGTTACTGTCTTAGCAGTGACCCTACAACTCTTGAGTTCTATTCTGGTCCCAAACTATGGGGAACATGATGTGATGTCCTAACTTGCACCCAAATATTCCTCTCCTGAGCTCTATCCTACTCCCCTTCCAGAGATGTCTATGGTTCTAATTCCTGCAAGTCATAGTATCTATCACTATCTGTTTCTATCTCTTCTGAATTGATCGCCATGATCAGTTTTATTGTGTACTAGGCATTGCATAAACTATATCTCACTTAATTTTCGCAGCAATCCTAGGAGTCAGGTGGGTATTATTCTATCAATCAGGAAACAAACATTTGGAGAATTTAAGTCCCAAGTGACCCAGCATGTAAGAAATTATGCTCAGGATGAACCCTTATCTACAGTTCAAACTCTTGGATATTGTATTTGTTTTCTATTGCTGAAAAAAAAATCCCTCATATTTAGCAGTGTATTATAATACCCATTCATTATATCAGAGCTCTGTAGGGCAGAAATCTGGTGTTATATGACTGGGTTCTCAGCTCAGGCTGAAATTACAGTATCAGCTGGCTATGTTCTCTCATCTGGAGCTCAGGGATTTCTTTCAAGCTCATTTCTGCTACTAGTGGGATTCAATGCCTTACAGTTGTAGGACTGAAGTCCTCATTTCCTTACTGGTGTCAGCTGGGGCTCTGCTCAGCCTCTAGAAACCACCCGCATTTCTCACCACATATCTCCTTTAAGGCAGCAACAGCACATCAAACCTTTCTCATGCTTGAACCCTCTCTGACTTCTGATACCAGCCAGAGAAAACTCTCGGCTTTTAAAGGGTTAGACCCACACAGTAATCTCTTTCTGCCATATAAAAATATGGCATAATCGTGGAAGTGACATCTCATCATATCAACAGGTTCTACCCACATACAAAGGAGAGGGTATTATACAAGGATGAGGGTCACTGGGGACGTTCTTTAAACTGTGCCTATAACAGATGTGGTAAGCCTGAAATGAGACCTAGTGTTTCACTGGCAGCCACATGGTCTTAAAGCAAGAGCCAACATCCTGGGGACTTTGCTGTAATCCATAAGCTTCCTAAAACAGCCAGGAGAAGACGTCTACCTTTTCTTATTTAAATCTCCTCCAGTTGCATGAGATTCCTGCATTCTCTCTAAGCGTTGGCTGAGTGAGGAGGGGACTGTCCAGTAACAATTCATTGTCTAATGTGTATGATGATGAAAAAGGACATGTGGGAGATAGCAAAGTAAACTTTGAAATGAGTTCATAAGTCTAACTAAAAACTAGAAGCATATATTAAGAAATAGTAGCCAAAATTATTTTTCTTATCTTGAGGAAAGATACACTTGGTACCAGACTTCCTCCTATAATTTCTGTCTCCGTGTTGAGTTTCATCTAAGTTCCAAGCTGCAACAATGAAAACTCCGTGCTGGTGCATAGTGAAACCCGAAATGGTCTGAAATGGCTACCAGCTACTGGTGCTGATTAGGATTCAAAACTGAGTCTCTTCAACTCAAACAAAAGACACTGCTATCTAGAGAGCTGCTGGGCTCATCTTTTCTCTACCCACCGCAGCACACAAGTTGACAGGACACATCTGCCTCAGATGTCAATAAAGAGCCCTTTGGGAGCATGCAAGAAGTAGGTGTTCTTACTTGAAAGAACAAAAGAATTTTGTAACACTCCAAAGTATAACAGCATGTCCTAATGGAACACTCTAGCCAGTAGGAACTTTTGGCCTACCCTAGGATTTCCATGTCATCTATCAAAACTCCAACAATGAAATAAAAATTTACAGCGGCGAGTTTTCTAAATAGCTCTCCCTGTAGCCTTTCCTGAGACCCTGAGAAATTCCAAAATATTTTACTCTCAACTCTGAAAGAGACTGTGAATCTTTGGAGCTTATATGGCCATTATTTTTCTTGTCACTTTTATTACAAGACTATTACCTCCTTAAGTGTAGAAACTGTGCCTTATTGTATATTTTTTATATAATTCAATATCTGACACACAATTAATAATAGTGATGCACCACAAGCTAAATTGGTGTCCTGTGCTATTTTTCCTATTGTGCTATTTTATTTCTGAGTCTCCTTTATGACCAAGGTTATGTACTTATGAGTTAGTGGGTTGAATTAGGGTCCTGATTACTAATGCAAGCTAAGCAGAGAGATTTAGGCTCTGTGTCTGCTTGCAGCCAGTCATAATGTGAGCTTGCTGGGAGCGTCTGGGGTGGATTTACAAGGATATAGCGAAAGCAATGAAACCACAGAAATGGATTGACAAAGTTCAAACAGGGACTGGTAAATCCAAAGAAATGTTGAGCTCCAAAGGAAGGTTCAGCGTGGATACCCCCCACTTCTTGCATCACTCAGACCCATTTGTTCTCTCTTGTCATAAGAAGCTCCAAGAATACTATATAAATCCTTTTTTTTTTTAAGCAAAGTTGTTCTCACTGCCTCTTTGAGAAGAGAAGCACAAGTCTAATGATTCACATTTAACAGAGTGGCCAGTTGTGATATCCTGGAACGCTAAAGCAAGAGAATTTTCAAACAAGCTGCAGTCCTACTGCTGTGGTTTCCTAGAAGGCAAAATTAATATTCATTAACTCATTCAAAAACTATCCACTCTAGATTCCCCTCCCCCTCGTCTAGTATGTTAGCTGGTTTGAGTTGTCTAGTGGAGTGATCCAGACTTTAATCCTTAAGGAATCTGAGTACTTAGCTGCTCTGCCCTAGTCATTACCAGGCATGGAAGTGTGATGAGACACCCCAGTGACTCCTCCAGATTCCGTGTCTGCCCCTTCGGTGTAGCAGTAACCCTTTCTCCTTAGAGTTACAGGGTAAATTGCCATAGCCAGTACAGTAACATTCCTAGCCTATTGGTCTAACTGATATATGAGGAGTCCAAAATGTTTCAGTAGTAATTACTGCACCCAGTTTAGTAGCACTTTATTCCCTGAAAAGAAAGAAGAAAAAAAAAAAAAGGTTGCCCCCACAACAGAACTAGGTTCTATAAACTGGCAGAACCTAAGATTAAGGGAATAGAAGCACAGATTCCACAGATGGATCACTGGGCATGAGTTGGGGAGGCCACTTTCACTTTTACCCCATATTTCCAGTGCTAAGTATTTTAGTTCAACAGGACAAAATACTGGCAGTTCAAGATATAAGCCACATCCTGACGGACAGTATCCCACCCTGTGAGCACTGCACTGCCAATGCCTTAACTGAACAGGCCATTCCACTCTTATTAGGCTGGCTGTTTCTAGGTGATAGGGTACATAGTAAAACCATAAACTCGTCATCATAAGCCAGATATCACATTCCCTTTGCTATAAAATGGGTCCCTTGATCAGATGTTGTGTTTGGACCCACAGCAATGGTTAAAACTTTTTATAAACTTGCAGATGGTGCTCATGGGAAAGACTCTACAGGAAAGGCCAAACCAATGTCTGGAGCATGTTTCAATGCAGGTAAAGATAAATGACTTCCTCTTAAAAAATGGAAGGATTTTGATGTTGTTATCTGCTATTAGGTGGCTGCCTGGTATCCCTGAGGAATTGTTCCTTGGTCTTTGATACTAGCAGATTTGCATTTAGCGGCGACAATGGTTAGATCAGCCTTGGGGAGGGGAAGCTTATGTTGTTGAGCTCACGCAGGACCTAGGTACCATGGCCTATGCAATAATTGAATAAGCACTGGGATACTAAAGAAAGAATATGGCTAGCATTCCAAGCATAGGTCATTCTGTCCTCCTGCATTAGATGCTCTCTGGTAGCATTAAGTGTGAGACAGAGATCTGCACATTCCAACAACTATTCTCCCTTGTTCCTCCTGATACACATTAAACAAATCCCAGGCTTGCTTTGGCTTAAGGATTTTTCTTTTCAGAGCTAGGCTTGTACTTTTCTGTCAGGGCTGCCATCCTAAGACCTAACTCTGATTAGCAGTCAAGAGGTAATGAGGGATGGTAGGGTGAGTCTTGAGATAAAGACAGTCATCTTATGAAGCACCTGGTCCAGGTGAAATAATTGCATTGTCTACAGGGAAGGGGAGGTTATTCTCCTCTAGAATTTATGAAGATGCTGCTTTTACTGGCCAGAAAGGTTCAAGAGAACTTGGGGGTTCAAGATTCTGAGATTTATTTACTCAAATGTTATCACCCTAGGTCTTATGGCTCTATTCTCTTTATATCAAAGCCCTGACTTTGGCATAGCAGACCTACTGAGACCATGCATATATCCCCTTTGTAGCTCAGGCTACTTTATAATCAGTTCCTCTGCCTGACTTTCATCACAGTTGTACCTTAAGACTGCAGGCGAGTAGGCTAAAGCTCTGACACAAGCCTTCATAGTCTTCCTTAAGCTGAAATGGACCCGCCTTTGTATTTCACTTTTTTAACTGGGTCTCTAGTGCAGCCATCTCACTTTACAGCCTTTGTTAACAAAACAAAGCAAAACAAACAAAAAAATGTTCCCATACCAACTAGGTAAGGGCGACAACTTCTTGGTTTCCCAGTGCTTTGCCCTCCAGCTTCACCTACCCCATTAGCCTCTACAGGAAAACAAAACAAAACAAAACAAACAGCCAAAAACCAAAAAAACAAACTTAGGCAATTGCAATGCATAGCATCTTGCTACCAGCAATGGGTCTTACTGCTTCTTGACAAGTGGGCAATACAATTTTAAAACCTTGTTTTCTAGAATTTCTTCTGGTTTGAGCCCAATCTCTATAAAGCAGAGCCTGAGGCAAGGATTGAAGTGATGATACTTTATTTAGAAGAAGCAAGCCTAGAGATATGATGATGAGAAAGAAAAGCAGACATGAGGCAAGGAAACACGACAAGCGATGTGGTGTATTTTATCATACTGGCCACTTTTTCTCAGTAAGTCAGAAAGACTCACAGCAGCTCTTTGTCAGATGTGTTTGCTTGACCTGCAGGGCTTCTTTGGAAGGTTTACAAAGAAATGTTTCACCTCAGAGAAATCCCCCAAAGGTGGAGTTCTCTGACTAGGTCTCTTCTCTCTCTCATTCATCATTACTCTTGATTTACCCCATTTCACTAGATCAACTTCTACAGCAAATACCAGCCATAGAATCTCATTTGCAAAAATATGCAACCTTGAAAGTGACCAAATGCTTGCAAGCCAGATATATCAAATTGACTGGGTCTTGTTTGTTTGTTTGTTTGTTTTTTGGCTGAGCTGTCTGCCACCTGTTGGCCGTTCAGTGGCAGCTCAGCTCGGGCCAGGAATTGAACTGGCAACCCTGTTGCTCAGAGCTCGCACTCTTGAGTGAGCTCTTAACCAACTGAGCCACTCAGCTGGCCCTCAAATTGACTCTTAACTTATAGATAATTAATATTATATCAAGAGGATTAGGAAAGAAAGCCAGTGGCATCAGAAATCCATATAGAATTCTCAGGAATTTTCTTCTGGTTGACATGAAAATATGTTTAGATGTCCATTATTATTTTTAAAATCAAGAAACAAAAAGAATCACAATATATTTTATATAATTCTACCTCTATAATAAATTTCTTCTTCTACTACAATGAAATAGCAATGACATGAAAAATCAACTTAAAAAATTAACATATAATTAAATAGTCGGTATTTTTTTACCTTTACAAAACAAGAACTTAATGTAGAGCAGAGGTGAAAGGACAATGTAGGGAATACCCACTCCTGAGGGACCTTTTGGCTCATACTAAGATTATTTTATTTTTACCTAAAAGTATGGTCGAAGTATAGTTCCCGTATGGATATGAACTTTCATACAGTTACTACAAATACTATCTAAAGGCCACTGGATTGTATATTCTGTAACAGTATGACCATATGTTTTAGTCACTAGTGGATATAATACGTGTATATCAAACTTGGTAAGCATTCAATTAGTGTTTATTGGATGACACAATATGTCAATTAGTCAATCAATCCAAAAAGACCTGATATACTTTTCCATCTGTCATTCCTCATTCTCTTGGTTCACCCCATTTGAAGTCTTGATTCTACAGCCAATATGTAAAATATATTATTAAATGGTATTTGAATAAGCCTCCCCAATCTTTTTCATAGCTCTTCCTCAGTGCAGTGAATATAAATATTGAAAGTTGTATAAATCTGTAGCTAAATGATGGGACTTCTAATGCTATGAGTTTAATATATAGGTTGGGCATAGCTGAATTTTTGTGGTCATCTAGGGTACCTTTGGGTACCTTCAAAAGACCCATGGTGCTGTGTCATGTCAACGTTCATAGATTTCCATAGGATATTTGTTTTCATTCCACATGTATAAAAAGACTAACTCAAGATTACCTTTTGGTAGGTTTATTTGACAAGCCACTCACACTGGATTCATTATTTAGCTACTATGGGCCAAATTTCCCTATTGATAGCAAATTTTTTCCTGCCTTTGTCTTATTTAATACACTTCAAGCCGTAGAAAAATAAGCCTGAACTTTGATGTTGATCATAGGCTGTAGTCCAGCGTATGGACCCATGGAAGATTATCTATGTCATGGGACAGAACTGGAAATGAACAGGTAACTGGTGTTAGCTCAAAATAATAAAAGCATACTAAAAAATCTTTCTCCCTCAAAATGTAGGAATGTCATTCTGTGGGATACTTTAGAACTTTCCTAGTTCTCCCCAAATATTTCCATATGTTACTAATGTTCAGGCCAAATGAGAAAGGGAATAACAACCTGCAGTAGAAGGGAGCTCACCATTCTCCATTCCAGCAGAAGTATCCTTATCTCATTTCATCTGTTTCAAGAGTCAACATTTTTAATGTAAGTTGACTTTGTCACCACCAACCAGCTGAAAATACACTGGGAGTGTTGATTGTTGGAAGAATCAGCAGCCAGGGAGGTTTTTAGGGAACTTCATGGTAAAGAAACTTACTCCCTGGCCAATTAAAAACAAAAATGGGAGAAACAAGATATTAGTTATCAAGGAAAGGAATTAAATGATTATCATGCCTAATGACCTCAGACAGAAAGTCCATAATATTTGTGCCTCAGATGGCAACTGATGCTAGGCAGATAACAGCTAGTAGGGTCCATAGCTTCTTGGGAAGCAAGGTGTGAGTGGATCACAGCTCAGGCAAACGCAGTGGGACCAGACCCAGTTAAATGGGAATATGGTAATTGAAAGGGAGCACAGCTTAATTCTTTTGTTTTATCCAAAGCTAAATTCACATAGTAGAGTCTTGGGAACGTCGAGACACAGACGTCTCTTGAGTTTTTCATGCCTGCTTAGAAGAAGGAGTAAAGCATCAACGGTGTGAATGATTTTTGAAGAATGAAGTCACCCAGCAATTAATTATCAGAGCCTCGATTCCATTTATTCAGTTCTCATTTGATCTTGTGTTGTAAAGTATGATCTGCTGGTTAAATTTCTTAATGTATTTTTGAGATCAGTTCATTTGGCAGAATTCTAAATAGTCTCAGAAGTAAATATTGTTTCTGCCCATTTTCCATGAAGCTAACAAGCTGGTGATGTCAAAGAAGGTCGCATAGTTCAAGTGTTTCTTTTTTAGTGTAGACGGATGAGAATACTTTAGGAACATTCCTTTTTCCTGCATTTTTCCTCCAAATATATTCTTTAACACTGGGCTTTTCTGCATATATTACTGGAGAAGTGATCACTATTCTTTCTTCCATGGGCTGAGTAACCTTCGGGAACCTCAGAATGTTGCTCTCCCTGTTTGCTCTGGGAGCCAGTATTATATAACTATAGGGACTGCAAGACTGGACACAGGACTCAAAAGCTACTGATCACGGCTCTGCTATTAACTCATGTTATGACCTCAAACAAGTCATTTTCCTTTTCTAGGTCACAGTGTTCTCATCTGTCAAATACTGGCTATCAATGAATAATTTATAAGCTCAATTTACAGATTAAAGTTTCTTTAATTCAAAATGTAATTTGGAGTCCAGAGTCCCTAACACTTTTAGGCACTTCATTTACTCCAAAAGATTAGACTTTCTGGATATTAAGTATGGTTAATGTATGTCTGACGTCATGGGTGTGGAGAAAGTCGTTGTTAACTTTTTTGAAATTTGTGAACTTTTCCAAGTTCACTTTGGGTACCTTTGAGGAGCTCTGGAAGAACTCATTTGCATATCCAATCTCAGCAGCTTGAGTGATATGAAACATGTCTCTCAGGTGGATAAATCAATTCATTCTCATAAATGGGTCATTCCCTATTGGTCATTTTTGGGAATAGCCTTTCTGTTTAAGAATATTTTAAGAAGGAAATGGGAACTATTCAATGTCTTGTATCTTTCACACTCTGCCTCCTAGGTCCAATGGACCTTTACAAGTGCCCAATCTGAGAATGAATCAGGGGGTTACTAAGACATTTGCAAAAGAGTATCCATTTCAACTCAGTAATTAGTGATTCTCAGTCTTTTATTATCCTCACTATGGCTGATTGAATGTGAGTTCTCCATATATATACAGTCACACAATGGTTTTTCTTTTTTTTTTTCTTTTTCTTTTTTTTTTTTTATCACAGACCCGAATATATAAAATATAGAAAGACATGAAGGGGTCCCTTAGGAAATTTATCTCCTCCTATATAGGTAGAAAATGCTTCAAAGTTGGCAAAATACCAACTTCTAGAGCCCTTTAGAACACTATTTGAAGGCGAGAGCTTATGTGATATCAGCTGCTGCAAACTTTCAGCTCACGTGTACAGCAGAGTATGTTTTCAATAAATGTTTTTTCTTGCTATTATTATTATTGTTATTATTATTTTAGGAGTACTATCAATACTAGAGGATTGGCATTCTACTTTATGCAACTCCTTTCCCAATATCACATCCTCACCACAGTTCTAAGCATTGAACTGAACACATATGATGTGTTGGATATTATCTGTTTTTCCAGATCTACTCCCCATCTTTCTGTACCTTGTAATCCAGGAGGTTTAGCTGTATGAATATATTAATGGGCTAAACTGCTCTGTAACTTCCACTTGGGTTTGGTCAATGGAAATACCAGCAGGATGTCAGAGAACAAGAGCAAAGTAAGGATGGGCATTTATTGCCCCACTCTCTCCTATTATGATTGTTAGTTGGCACCAACCAAAGGTCTCATCCCCTATCGGGCAGTTCTCTTCAACTCAGCTCTCTATCTCCAGGTTAGTAACCACTCCCTCCCCTTGCCTATCAAGCTAGTGCTTTCCTGTTACTAACCAGAAATGCTTCCCTATTCCTGGTGGTTTACCTGCACCCAAGCGTACCTTGGTAAAGAGTCCACTTACTAAACTGTCTTCAAATGATCCAGTTTAAGTGTAACATGCCTTTCCTGCCAGGCCCCTGCCAATGTACATGGTCTCTAGATTATCAGCTCTGTGAAGACAGGGGCCTCTGTTTCGGGCTACCCATTGTTGTTTCCCCAACGTCCAGCACAGTGCCTGGAAGGCACCGTATTAGGCACTCAAAAAATATTTGTTGAATAAATGACTAATCTCTAAATACAGTGTTAGCACAGGTTTTATGGAGCCAAAGCCTTCTGCAATTTTGGAGGCTCTCTTTAACAAAAAGAATGTACAATTATCTCAGTGTTGCAAAGTTTACAAAAATATGAGATCTTATTGCTAAAGCCCCTCCCACAACCTTTAACTGGTCCCCTGCAAATGAAGGGACCTGAAATAAGCTTCTCAGGCTTCAAACGTGCTTCTTCTTGAATCTGAGCTCAGTGTTTCAAGGAATCTGCCAGTTGCCTTCACAGAAATGTAAAGAGAGCAGCATGATATAATGCAAAATACACAGTCAGATACACATGGGTGGGGTTTCCATTCTTCTGCGGATTAGTTACTAACTTGGATAGGGGACTTAACCTCCAGAATACTTGGTCTGCTTCATCTATAATACAGAGTACCTGAGATAGCTATGTAAAGGTCCTGAATACAATAGGTGCTTAGTAATTGTTCAGTTTTGCCATAGTGAAGGTGTTTTCCTGTCAGCCTCTCTTCAAGCATTCCCCAGGCCTGCTTCATATCTGCTAGGATTGAATTGGATTTTCGCCTGAGTCCTCTGAGAGCCAGTCTAAGCAGCTGCTACTTCAAGATCAGACCATGGCCCTGTTCACACCAAGTTCTGGAGTCAATATTTGCACAACAGAAAGTCCAGCGTGTAGCAGTTTGCCTGTGGCCAGACAGCCAGCCCTGTTTGCTGGGGATTCCTTTCTGTCACCAGCCATAACTCAGCCAGATCTCTGAGGAGCCATTTAGGTGTTCTAAGCAAATTTTTGCATTGCTTTCTTAGAGAGAAAAAAAAAATGTCTCCCCATATTTCTTTTTCTAAGTGATCCTCAAAGGCATGTCACTTGCCTTCTACATAAACATTTTATTATAGGGTTGAGCAAACCATATTTTAGAGACTAGTTATCTTTTTTTTTAATTTTTATGTGCTGTTATTAATGTTTTCGTCTTCCAGTTACTCAAATATTATACCCAAATCCTTGCTTGAAACACTGCAAAATTCATGAAGAGAGAAATGATATTTGCTTTCTTCATTATTGTACTTTCAGAATAAAGCATAATGCATGACATGTACTACATACTCAATAAATACTTTTGAATTTAAAAAAATGAATGAGAATATCATGCAGAATGGAATATCGAAGGATTACCTTGGAAATATGAGTTATAAGGATAAACTAAGAAATCAAATATGGGAAATATTTCTTTTACTATGTATCTACAATGGTGAAAATATCTTGTGAGGGAGTGAGTTCTTCATGACTGGAGGTTTAACTTAGAAACAGAGGAACATTTGTCAAGAATTCGGTAGGGAAAAAGATTGCATCAAATTAAAGGTAGTACTTGGTTACCTCTCATTTTAATTCCAACTCTGAAACTATATGATTTCATAAACTCATACTGCCTCAGTGTTAAGTAGTGGTTTGCGTCAATTTGGGAGACAAATTGACCTTGGAGCTAATTCCAGTTCCAATACGCTAGCTTTGGTAACTTGACCAAGTTAACTTCTCTCAGGCTTGTTTTCTGCATCTGTAGAGCGAGCATAACACCAACTTCACAGGACCACTGTGGATTAAATGAGGTATTAAATAGAAGAGCCCTCAAGCACCACTCTAAGTATCAATTAACTGTTCCACAAATAGCAGATTCCTTTTCTACCCAACCCCTCAAATTTACATTCTTAAAAAAGGTAGAGTAGTTAAGGAATTCCTCACAAATGCAGGGTAAGAAAGGATGGATGGTACTGCAATTCAGAAGACCTGGCCTCTCAGTCTGTCACTGCCCCTAACCACCTCTGTGACTTTCAGCAAATTCTATACCCACTTTAGCCTCTGGTTCTTCAGTGATAACATGATGGCCTCAGATTAACTACTTCCTTAGATTCTCTCAAGTCCTGAAAGAAAGGGTATTTCTTCAGAAAGCTCAGTTTCACCTACATTTTGGAACTCCTCAAATACTCAGAACAATGTTAGACAGGAAAACCTGCACTTCCTTGTCAGGTTTTTCTAACCATTTTAGGTAGGATCCTAGCATGTGGCTGAATCTGACTTGGTTTCCTAAGCATATTACTCTGTACTTTGGGCTTTGTGAAAATATAATAAACCATAATCAACCTATCATGGCTGAGAGGCAGACCTCTTCCACAATGACTTCATTTCTTCCTGGAATGAGACTAAAGAATTAATACACTGCAGCTATTAAGATAATATTTCAATTTTTCAAAAGGGAGTGTTCTTAAGTAGGCCTGGTCTCCCTCCTACTGCTACACAATAGGGTACATGACCTCCTCCTGTGAGTCCTCCCTATAAAGGCTAGAAAATTCATTTTCTGCTAAACGTGCACTTCCATAACCATAGGGGGAACAGATCATTTTCACTTGCTGCCCAAAACCCTCCAGTGCACTGGTGTGTCTTCCTGACATCTGATTAGTTCTTCAAATAAAAAGCCTGATCCCTTTTCATTCTATTCTTCCTCCTCTGGGAATAATTTTCAAAAATAATAATATGAATAATAAAGTATAACATTAAAGTGGGGTGAGCTATTCAGTGGAGATGAAGAGCTAGGGGTCAAGAAAAGAGTCTCGTGCCTCTAACTGGGAAATTAAACCGCTCTCTTGGTTTTTATTATAAAGAGAAGTAAAAGATTTCACTCAACTGTGAAGGCAAAGGATTTGATTGATGGAGCTCTTATCCTTGGTTAGCTTGATAATGACTTCATTTGGATGGGTTGATTTTAAGAAAAATTGACTTCAAAAATATGCCTCTGCCTCCATATCTGCATTTAAGCCACAGCCACCCTCTTCTACCTCCATAGCACTTTCATAACATTTTTATCGTTCATGAGTAGCATCAGGTTCTGGATGATTTCAGGCCTCTATCCATAGATAACACTGGCAGATCCTGGCTGTAAGTTTCAAAATGTTGTGTATCCAGAGGTTTCAATGACAACCATATGTTTCTGCCACTTGCTCTAATTCCAGTAACTCACAGTGTCTGCTTCACTGATAGTTTCAGGAACTCTCCAGGGACCCAATTTGCCCCGACTGGAAAGATCCATTTGGATATGACTGGAGCTTGAATCCACAAGACACAAGGATACTGCAGAGGAAAAGAAAGAGCAAAGGGAGGGCCAGGCTATAGACTCCACCCTCCAAAAAAGGCTGCAGGAAAATAACTCCAAAGTAGAAATCAGAGTGCATGACTTACTGGATCAACACATACTGACCAAGCACCCACTGTAAGCTGGATGTTTCACAGCACTTAAACATAAAACCTATATGTTAAGGCAGTCATCATTAACTCTATTTTATAAGAAGGGCACTGCAGCTCAGAAAGAATATATGGCTTTCTTAAGGTCACAAACTTGCTTCAGAGTTGAAATGTGAACTCGTCCCCTGAATCACATTTCTGTTCTTTTCCTCATACTGTAGTGCTTCCATAATGAGGTTGGAATCCTGGTTCTGCTATTTGGTAGCTGGTCAAGCCCCTTAATCTATCTAAACTTTTTCTTTTCTATAAAACATTGAGAATGGGCCACAGGACTATTCTAGTCCCATAATGTACCAAAAAGGAAGAATTCTCTATCTGGCAAGAAAAGAATTACTGCTGATTGCCTCTCAGAACCAAAGGAACAGCATTAAAAACCGTCTTTGAACATGATTTAAACCACTAATCATTAAATTAAAAGAGCCTTGTAATCACGAAAATCTCATTTTTCCAATAACTATGGCTGCCATAGCTTTCAGGATAAAGTTCGAAGTTCGTACCTTAACCCACAAGGCCCTTCCTTCATCATCCTTCTTCTTACTCCTTTGCCTTCCTCTCCCTAATCCCCAGAAGCATGTCTCACTCTATAGCGCTGCCCTATACTGCAGACAGTAATTGCAATTTCCCAGTCTGCATGCCACTCTTCTGCCCAGGGTGCCTGCTCCCCTTTGTTCATCCAGATACTCAAATGTAAAAATCAACTTCATGGTCTCCTTTTCTGGGAAGCCTAGCTTGACTCCAGATTAATTGAGATGCCTCTCCTGTGTGTCCCCACCCACACCATGGGGTCTTTACGCATAGCAATTCACCATGTTAGCCAATTGATTTGCTTTTCTCCTTTAACAGATTCAGAACACCCTAAGGACAGGACTAGGTTGAATTTATCTTGTATCCTCAGCATCATTCACAGTAACTGAGGCATAAAAAGTGAGTAATAAATGGAATTGAGTAAACCATTAAAACAAGATTGATCAGGAAATGGCTAAAAAGGCAAATGGAAATAATCTCTATTTCTGAGAAGCCAAATTCTTCCAGCCACAATAGGGTTTTACCTACATGCACACTAGGTTTCACTCCCTGTTGCCCGCTTCCACCTTCTCCCATCTTATTATAGAATGGATATTTTCTAAACCCATTCATGAATTGACATGTTAGAGTTTAGTATGTGCTCTCAACCATTTACTGACAATTGCTATAGAAACTCATCCTAAAAACTCATTACTGCCTCTTAGGAATTTCTACAATGGGAACTTCTTATAGAATTTAGCCCAAGGGAAACTTGATTTCCCCTTAGTGATTGGTATCCTTTCCCCTCTTTAACAACATAAGCTATACAACAAAGTATAATATCATTTTTACTTTGTTTTTTTATTTTTTTTCAATTACAGTTGACTTCCAATATTATATTAATTTCAGGTGTACAGAATAGTGGTTAGTAGTTTATATAATTTATGAAGTGATCTCCCATATTAGTCCAGTAACTCCCTGGCACTATACATAGTTATTACAATATTGACTATATTCCCTATGTTGTACTTTACATCTCTGTCACTATTTTGTAACTACCAATTTGTACTTCTTAATCCCTCACTTTTCACCCAGCCCCCCCCCCAAAAAAATCTGGCAACCATCAGTTTGTTCTCTGTATCTATGAGCCTGTTTCTGTTTTATTTGTTTGTTTATTTTGTTCTTTAGATTCCACATACAAGTGAGATCATATGGTATTTTTCTCTCTCTGTCTGACTTATTTCACTTAGCATAATACCCTCTAGGTCCACCCAGTTGTCGCAAATGGTAAGACTTTAGCTTCTAAAAGCTTCGGAGTCAAATTTCTTGTCTAACTATAGCATCTATATAAACCCTATAGTTGGCATTATATTTTTACTGTATTTTCTGGCTTCTATTTCAATTCAACAACATTTATTGAGAGCGTATTGTATGTAAAAACTGTTCTGGGAACTTGGTGTATATCAATTAACAAAATAGAATTAAAATTCTACCCTCATGGAACTTACCCATTTTAGATGTATATATTTTTTACGTACATCATACAAATCAATTCCAAAATTAATTCAGTATATCTGATCGAAAGTTGATGCTTATATTCATTAAATACCTGGCTCCTTCTTTTATAATGCATTTATTTAAATATATCTCTCATCTAAATTCTGTACATGCTGACATTCACAGATATGAAACCTATAAGAAAAACATAAAATGCTGATAGAATTAGCATCAACTCATTTCAGACTTTTTTAAATAATGGTAATAGAAAGTTTATAGGCAGCCTCAGTAATCCCTAATCAGCATTTTCTAACACATTAGCAGTTGGTGTCTGGAGTCTGACATTTGCTGTGAATGAGTGCCTGACAGCTTTTGCTGTAAGTTTGGGCTTCTTTTGCCTAGTAATTTGCCCCCTGCTGTCTGGGGGAAGGGAATTTGACTTTCCAAGATGACCTACAAAGTGTCAATGTCAATCTCCTAACCCACCCCCAGAGCTTACTACCCCCCACCAACACCATCTACACTGGCCTGAGGGTTTCCTAGTTATGGGTAGGATATGCCTTATGATGTGATTGTGAGGACTTCTGAAATGCATCTGCAAGAGTTCAGAAATACTCGTATGTACAGAGTTTTTTGTTGTTATTGTTATTTTCTTGGTTTGTTTTACTCAGGACCTTATAAAGACTGCTGAAGAATCAGTTGATAGCTGAACCTACTCCATGGGCTAAGCATATACAGTTTGTAATATGGTTAACAAAACCATAATTTACATTCAATTGTACATATAATACAATGGGGACCTGATATTTATGTCCCATTCAACTTCTCTACAGGTTAGAGAAAACCTTTAGAGTGAAATATCAAAGTATATGATATCTACCATGTCTATCCTTTTTCCCTGTCACTGTTTAAACTTCTCTTCTGGGTCTCGTGCTGCCCTTGTCCCAAAGTGCCTGCTCTGTCACAGTATCTGACCAGTGGGGACCTGAGCTGAAAAAGTATTGCTCACTGGGGAGAAAAACAGAAATCCATTCACTAAGTCTGACCCCATCTACTCCATCTTTATTTAACTACTTCACCATCAATACCACACAGATCACACACACAGCAATGCTATCTATTCTGGCCTAATTCATCAAGCAAGAATTTAATGAATTACTACTGGGTGTGCAAAATAAGCAGAGAGAGACTATAGAATATGCATAGGGACAGTGACAAGCACTTGCACCCAGTACAACGTCATCTTTATTCTGTAATGGAAGGATGTCACCACCTGTTGGACCAAAGAGTTCAGTTTATTTTGCTTTTTATGTAATGAAAAAAATGTGAATTTTGTACTACAGCAAAGCAAATAGTAGCCTTCCCATTTCACCACCTGTGTATCAGGTTCCATTTTCTTTTGATAAATATGCCACATTTCCAACAGCATTTTTTTTTCCTTTCAGGAAGTTGGTGGGAAAATGTGTTCCCAAGCTATTGATACATGAAACACAAACAAATCCTAAATTCATTTTACTAGATAAAAAAGCCCCTCCCGAAAGACTGTGTGAATCCATGCATATAATACTCAGGAAAAGGTGACACTACAGGGATGGAGAATAAATCAATGGTTGCCAAGGATGGGAGAGTGTTGCTGGCTTTCCTAGAAAGAAACTACATGAGGAAATTTTGGTGGAAAGACAGATATCATGATTTTAGGAGTATTTGCATGACTCTATGTATTTATCAAAACCTACATAATTATACAATCAGGAATGAATTTTATGTCATGTAAAATAAAAAATATAAATGGTAAAATCTATGTGATTTGTTTGCATGGTATGATGAGAACTCCAGCTGGGTATCTAATAATTATGGACTTGCTATACTACTTAAGATATATATTTATACAATTGTTAATTGTTAGCCTTTAGATTTAGAATGTCCAAAGCAATACTAGAATTTTGCTAAGATAGAGTCAAGGATTTAAATAATCTATAATCAAAGATACATAGAATCTGAAGGTTGTAAAGGACCTTGAGGGCAATTCACCATTAGACTGACAGATTAACAAAAGAAAACACATAGTTATTTCAGTAGACCCAGAAAAATCATTTGACAATCTCCAACATCCAATTCTCACTAGAAAAAAACAAAAACAAAAAAACCTCTCAACACACATGGCATAGAAGGAAACATCCTCAGTCTGATGAACCGCATCTACAATAAACCTGAAGCTAAAAATCATACTTAATAGTAAAAGATTGAAAGCTTTCCCCTAAAATGAGGAACAAGTTAAGGGACTGCTTTGGACCACTTCTCTTCAACTTTTTACTGGACATTCTAACCAGGGGGACGAGGAAACTAAAGGGATTTAGGGAGTGACAGATATTTTATTAACTAGATTGTGGTGAGTATATATAT
>NW_017731590.1:2260191-2268344 GCF_001890085.2 Hipposideros armiger
CCATGGCAACCCACTGCCACAGGGGCTGCAGCCTACGCCGTTGCTGGCGACTCATGGCAGCCCAGCTCCAGGCTGAGCTGTCGTTCAGCATCTTAGCTGTAGAGGGCAGTGTCACTGGCCCTCATATGTGGGATCCGAACCGGGGCTCTCTGGCATCCCAAGCGAGCTCTTAACCATCGCGCCACTCGGCCGGCCCAACATCTCGTTTCAATGGTTACAATGAAAGGAAACTTACAACCCAGTCAGAAGATTTCAGGTCACAGAATTTGGAATCAAAGGATATTTGTTTAAATAGAGACTCTGTCACTAAATACTTGACCTTGTGCTGAACTCTGAATCACAGAATTCTCGTAACTAAAACTGGATGGATAACAACAATATGCCTCTCATAGGATTGCTGGATGTGACAAACAGCTGCCTCTCCATGTGACAGATACATATTATTTCCTTCTTCCTTGTTAATCAAGTCCTAATTTTGCTTAGGTGTTCATATACCCACTGACTACATGCTCAGAGAAAGGACCCTAAGTGGTTTATCTTGACCAGTCTAAATCGAACATGGTCATTCCATTGCCCCCAACAAATTCTGATTTAGGCATAGGCATGTGACTAAATTCTGGCCAAAGAGACCTCTGAGGGTAAGGCTTTATGAAAAGGAGTGTTCTAGAAAATGGATTATTCACTCTTACATAGAACCCCATAAAGACAAACTTCATTTTCCTACATCAGGATAGTGTCAGCTACATTGCAGCAGCCATATAAGGACCACAAGAACAAAGCCAAGAGAATTTCAGAGAAGACCAATGACAGGATGAGTTTATGCCTTAACAGCCAAAGAACCATCTTAATCTTTGGACTTCTCATTATGTAACATGATAAACTCAACGTGTTTAAGCTATTTTTTTTTAACTTGCAGCAGCCAAAGGAATCCTGTGTGATACAATATAAGAATCAAATAAAAAATGCCTATGGAGGACTATACTCTAGATAGGGGATGAACCAGAGGCAAACCTTTCCAAAGTTGCAACCTAGCTTCAAGTCATCGCAATCTCAGACTGCACAAATGTGATCTGCCCTCTATTTACCATCTTAAGCGTAGAGTAAACTCACTCTGGAGAATTACATCACTGAGAGTGTCTATGAATTCCTGTACACAGTGTTTGGCATTCAATTAAACATACCAGCCATATCAACAAGCAGGACTAAGATAAAAACACAGACAATAGAAATAGGACCAGAGGTGACCTGGTTTGAAACATCAACAGACATGAACTTTAAAATAACTGTAAGTAAATAACTGTTTTAAAAAAAGAGATGACAGGGCCGGGCGAGTGGTGCGATGGTTAAGAACTGACTTGGGACGCCAGAGGGCCCTGGTTCGGATCCCACATATGAGGGCCAGTGACACTACCCTCCACAGCTAAGATGCTGAACAACAGCTCAACCTGGAGCTGGGCTGCCGTGAGTCACTGGCAATGGCGTAGGCTGCAGCCCCTGTGGCAGTGGGTTGCCATGGGCTACTGTGTGTAGCCAGCAGNCACAGCAAGTAGAGTGACTTATTTTGCTTAGATGGTTCAGGCAAGGTTTTTCAGAGAGGGAGCAAAAAGTGGGCCTTAAAAGATGGGTGAAAGTTAACTAGGTTTATGTGGATTCGGATGTGGGAGAAAGCATTCCAAACTGAAATAAACAAAAAGCTATACATTATATTCACAGGCATTACTGACAAAGTGTTTTTGTAGCTCATACTTCATGATGTAATTCTGAAATCATACACATTGAGACTGACTGCAGGGACTCCTACAGCAAGTATTTAACTGCGTAGCAATCTGTCCAGAAACTCCATGGCCCATTCAACAGGGCCTGACCATTCTATATGGTCTTCAAATTCTTGATATTGCTCAGGCTCAGGAAAGTAACTAGACAAGGGGCAGACAGACCTTCAACAACCTAACTTAGGAAAAAGCAGTTGTCCCTCTAAAAAGAAGTTCCACACCAAGTTTATGTTTATGACAACATTAACATCATTGAAAGACTTTTCCATTTTTTGGCTATAGGAAGTAGAGAAATCACAAGCCCCTTGGGCCTGTTACATATGGAGGTAAATACTGAATATATATTTTTTCCAAACTATTTTCAAAGGAATGAAACAAATTATTAGCCAACAAGGAAATGGCTGAGCACCTTAGATAAAGGTACCAAATAATCATACCACAACTAGCAAATCTGAAACATCAGGAATCAGATATTTTGGAACACACATCAGAAGCCAAGTATTGAACAGATTAAGGGAGTAACCTTCACCTGAGCTAAACAATTAATATGATTTAGAGTCACAGAGAGTAAACTGTTCCATTTCAATTGTCATCCCATTGCATCTCCTTTATGAAGTGTGTTCTAATATGTTGGCTTCATTTGAAGTTGCCTGAATGTGAGGCATTTATGAAAATCTGCAAGTTCCAAATTCTTAATTTCAAGACTTGTGCTCATTTCATTGCAATATGCTGCTGCTTAAAGAGCATACCATTCTCCCAAACCCCTACCATGACTTTTAAAAGGACCTTGAGTAAAGGGAACCCAAGATTGCTAAATTTTGGTGGGAAATGGGGAGAGGTTAAGATTAGGAACATGAGTCCAGAGATATGCAAGGATGGAAGAACCTACAAAAAAACAATAACTAGAGGGAACTATAAAGAAGCAAAATAAAGGAAACTAATTATGTGCTTGACACCATGCTAAGTACTTAATCAAAGCCAATAACCACCATTAATATCTCTATTATAGAGATAAATAAAGTGAGGCTTAGGGTAGTGAAGTGTCTGGTTGAAGAATACTATCAATAAAGGGCAGAGCAGAGATTGGAATTAAAATCAATCTGACTCCAAAGCAAATGCTCTTAACCACTCTTCTATTCTGAAAAAAAAAAATGCAGGTAACCAAATGGTTTAAAGAGTATACTGTACAGAATATACAGTGTGCCCTATGCAATATACAGAGATTAGCCAAGATAGAGCTCCTAGCCAGAAATCCCCCCTCCTCCCCAGGGTCACAAAGTGACTCTAACTTGCTCCTCCAACAACTTGGACACCACCTTGAATGTGAAATGGAACAACTGGGCATTTAAACAGTAGTGACTGTATAATGCCCAGTACTTCACCCTGGCAGCAACTGATACATGTGATCCAACAATTAAAACTGATTATTCCTGCTAAGCCAGAAGGGTTGATAGTCCTTGGAAGGATCAGATCCATTATAGAAAATGAATTAGCTATATTTTCTTTTATATTTGAATGTACTGTAAGGATATGTCCCCCCCCCCTCATTAAATACAAATGTCACTGTGATAAGTATAGTGAAGTAAACACATAGGGAACCATGTAATCCATGACAGAGAAACCTCAACTGATTTGTGGAATCAGGTAAGGCTATGGAGGTGATGTATGAGCTGAAATCAGAAGACGGAGTGAGAGTTAACTAGGCAGCAGCGTTTGGGGAACATCCTAAACAAAATAACAATCTATGGAAAAAGCCACTAGTGGTAGAAGGAAGCAAAGAAGACGGCCTGAGCAAGACCTTGTCACCATATCACAGCCACCTGTCACAGCCAAAAGTACTCTCTACAAATGCTGCATAAAAATAAAAAGAAAATAGAATTGCCTGTGGACCTTTGGTCAGCCAATTGGTTAAAAGCATTCTTCTGCCCAGTGTTCTCTGCACTCAGGCCTACAAAGTGACCTGATTTATCTTCCCAAAATTGGCTCATTGTCCAGTAAAATGTGCTTGGCTGACTTTCCATCAAACCCTCATTCAGGATATTTTAATGTTTCACCATAGCTGGAAGTTGCAAAGTTTCATTCGAGTCCTACCCCTCTGTCCTCCATTATTGCCAACATAAAAAGGCCATTTGGTGGGAATACTGCATACTGAAAAGGCCATGGTGTTATCGGAGCACATTACAAAGACATTGTGACTAATTAAAATCCTACATAAGGATTTGATAAAGAATTTAACCTGTTCACTCTTCCTTTATATGCTGCAGTCTTTGTATCCGCCTTGAAATAAGGCTTGAAGATTGTCACAAAGCCATCAGCCGTTTACAATCATCATAATACTCTTATTTGACTAGCACTTGGTAGTTTACAATATGTTGTTAACTCCATTCTTTTATTTGCCCTGCCACTTTCAGCTGTAGGAAGAGGACAGGACACCGACTATTCTGAATTCTGATTTATGCATGATCAAACTGGGGCACAGAACTTTAAGGACTTTGTCTAATTTATTGCTGGAAAAAAAAAACAACTATGAAACCTTGAAACAAAAACGATGTCATTGTATCTCACAATTCTGCAGTTAAGTGTTTCAGCAGGGCTCAGTTGTATGATTTTTTTTCTTCCCATGTAGCATTGAGATCTCTCAGTGGTATTCACCTGGTAGATGGGCTGGTTTAGAGAACCAAAGGTGGCTTACCTCGTGTGTCTGGTGCCTTGATGGGGATAGCTAGCAGGTTGAACTCAGCTGGGAATTTTTTAAATTTTATTGAGGAGTAACTGACAAATAAAATTACATATATTTAAAGTGCACAATGTGATAACTTGATATACATACACATTGTGGATTACCAAGATCAAGAGGGCTTTGGACCACAGTGCCTGAACATGGCATCTCCAGCATGATGGTCTCAGGTTAGTTCCAAAGAGAGTGATCTAATGAACAAGATAGAAACTGCCTGATGTTTATAACCTAACCTTGAAAGTCACACAGTCACTTCTTCCAGATTCTATTGGCCCAAGCAATCGAAAGCTCATACAAACTCAAGGGGAGAAAGGACAAACTTTAACTCTAGATAGGTGAAAATATCCAAGGACCTGTGATGATGTTTCAAGACTGCCATAGGCTCACAGGAAATATTGGAACAGTGGCTTGGACTCCAAATCCCATTCCCTTGGTTCATTGTCTGAGGAGCCACCAATACCTCACTAGTCTTCAGGGCTGGGCAGGTACATGAGTAAAGAGGCTGCCAGAAAGTACAGACTGAGGGCTAGATTGAGAATCCATTACCAGTTTTTTCAATCTATCATGAAAATCTAGAAACACAGATTTTTATGTGAAATGTCCTTATTTTTAATTATTAGCAAATAATGAAAACTTTTAATAGTTTGCAGTCTCTATCCTATAGCACACAATTTGAATGTCCCTGTTTTATTTTTGTGTCTTAAGATAAGTACTTGTTTCCTTTGAAGCAAGAAGTATAGGTTACAAGTTCAGGTTGGGCATCAAGCAGCCTCAGATTCCAATCTCAGCTTTGCTACTTATTAATTGCCTGGTGCTAAGTCACTGATGCTCCTGTGCCTGTCCTTGTCTGTAACAGGGGAGTGATGATAATAGTTACCTCACAGGACTGTAAGAGAAAAAATGAGGCAATGCACATACGACACCTAGCATGGTTCATGACACATAGTAGGTACTCAGTCAGCCTCACCATTATGGGGGGGAAAGCAGCCTTCCACACTTTGACAGGATACAGTGTGGAGAACTTTCACCAGGAGTCAAAAGATCTGAGTTTTTTTTCTGGCCTCCATTTCTGGAATAGTAGTATCAGGTCTACCTACCTCAGTGTGCTGGGGGAAACCAATACATCTATGTGGAGAAGAACTTCATAAACTGCTCCCAATATTTAAGGCACAATTACAAATACCACCATTGGGGGCCATTGGACATTCTAACCCCCAATCAGTTGTCAGAATCAGAAAAGCAAAGGGCACACTGGTTAGGACTAAATCCAGGCTGTGGATCAGCAATCAGGGGCCAGATGGAAGGAGGCCCTTACAACCCTGAGGTCCACTTCAGGGCTTGAGTCTCAGAGTCCATTTAAACAGCCATGGTCTCTACAGAAGCTGAAGGGCCACGCAAGCAGCACGTTGAGCAATGGACGTGGACTCAGGCCACTACTTAAATGACCTTGGGAATATCACTGACTTTCTCATGGCTAAAATGAATAACAATCTCTTTTTGAAAGGGTTGATGTGAAGATCAACTGAACAAGCTCATATGAATTACCTTAAAATGTCTCATACATACCCTTAATGAATGGTTACTGACTCTAACTCTGAGCCCTTTTGAACTCAGGCAGAAGAATGAAGACATTTTCTTTTTAAAATTTAGAAAACACCCCCATCACACACCACACACACATACTCACACACACACACACACACACACACACACACACGTGCACGCACACACACATCTAAAACTGGTAAAACCTGAATAAATTCTGTGTATTGTACCAATGTCAATTTCTGGAATTCAATATTGTATTAATTTATGTGAGATGTAACCATTGGGAAAAACTAGTCGAAAGGTACACAGGGGACCTCTCTGTACGTTTTTGGTGACTTCCTGCGAATCTATCATTGTTTCAAATTAAAAAGTTTTTTTTTAAAAAAAGTCAGGGAAACAGAGGAATATAAATGAGAGAGAGAGAGAGAGAGAGAGAGAGAGAGAGAGAGAGAGAGAGAGAGAGAGAGAGAGAGAGGTAAGACACTAATAGCAGAAAACAAGGCAAAGACCAGGAGACCAGGAAGTTGGGGAGGTGAGGGGAAGGCAGGAAATCCACATTGAAAAAGGCTGAATGAAGCCTGTAGGGAAACGAATTGCTGTGGACCTCTAGTGCCAGTGCCTCCCATTTGAGGCTGTTCTCTCTTTCAGCCTAGACATTTCTTGCCTGCTTACTGTTCTGTTAAGAAAAACGTCTCAGGATCCACCGCATCAATGGCTTCAGATAGAAATAGGTAAATGTGAACAGGTGAGTAGAAAGAGAGGGGTGCACTATGGAATGGAGGAGGAGATGGGGTGCGGGGGGATGGAGGAGGATGGATAGTGGCCACCAGAAAACATACCAAAACCGGATCACTCATCACACTGTATGTGGTTTTAGGTGTGCCCCAGAACATTCTCTGAGGCAAAATCTTGAATGGTCCATTTGGCTTTCATGCAGATTGGTGATCATTTTCTTGGTTTTTTTTTTTTTTTAATCCACAGAAAGGTTAATTATGCTAGTTACTATGGCTGGGAAACAATTCTTAGAAAATGCTTTGGTAACAACAGGTTGGCAGTGTATGGAAACCATCTGCTTCCCACAAATGTTAAGGTAAACTTTCAAACTTGTGGGGTTAGCAATTACAGATTGCATAGTAGTTCAGTGGAGGGAAAATACATGCTGTGTTGACACAGACTTTCTGGATCTTCTTGACACCCAGCCGAAGAGAAACACCATGTTATACGAAGGATGATCTTTGGGCATATCAAAACTTTGAGTAAGTCATCTTTGTTTGCACATATTAAGGCTAACAGAACAAGAGCATCACACAAGGGAATATAGTATTTATACTGAATGTCTCCTAAGTAAATTAAGCCTCTCTGGTTTGCTCTTGCCTTGACCCACTAATGGGAGCAGGATCATAGATGGAAGATTTGTTTCTTATGAAAATATTCAGTTTACTCTACAAAGGAACATAAAATGCTGCTCCTCTGACCCTGTGGCGTGAGCTGCTCTCAAGGGCTGCAATTGCGGTTGTTCCAGCTGCTTTGTCATGAGGCGGTCTATTCCCCAGCTCTTCTGACGGCAGAGCTTCTTGGCTCCCCACCTCCACTCTGGAGGAAAGAAATAGAAATGGCTAATGTGCTCCCAACTTAGCAAACACAGTCAGGGCTGTTAATCCATCACTCTAAGGGTACATCTCAAAGAGACAGATTCTTGTGAAAATCATTCAGCTGAAGCTGAGAGGGAACATTTTAAGTAGAGCGGAATTCAAAATTATGAATGGCAGCAGGGAGTGGACACAAATCATATTTGCTAATGGAAGTGAAAAATCTAATTGGTCCCTTGTGGTTTCAGCTTGAATAGCAACACCTTATAATGCGTAGGCTCTGGGTGGCTTATGTCCATTACTTATTGGAGAATGGCCACATAAATATATGAATTAAAGTTTCAGGCTATCATAGCTCTATAGGTGATTAACACTCTTCACACAACAGTCTCATCCTGATTGACCATTTGTGATGCTTTTGCTAAGGTCTAGAAAAAGCAGAGAAAAAAATAGTGTTGTCCACCTTGATTTGTATATGTGAACATCTCGTTTCTTTTTTTTTTTTTT
>NW_017731590.1:2274875-2282574 GCF_001890085.2 Hipposideros armiger
AAGAGAGAGAGAGAGAGAGAGAGAGAGAGAGAGAGAGAGAGAATCAGGCATGAAAAAAAGCATATTTAAGGAGGAAATATCATCAAACAAATTTTTCCAGATACTAACAGAAAAGTGGAGTTAACTTTATGAGACCAGTATAACCTTGATTCAACTACCTGGCAAGGATTTTACAAAAGAGCAAAATGTCAGAGAAATCTCTCTCGAGAACCTGTAAAAATTCTAAATAAAATATTAGTATGTCCAATTCAATATTATGCAAAAATGATACTACCCAAGACCAATTAGGGTTTATTTCAGAAATAATAAATTGCTGGTTGGTATAGCACTCAAAATCTAATCCATGTAATTCAGCAAAAATGGAATAAAGAATAAAATAATATGATAATCTCAATAAATGAGAGCATTTGGGAAAATCCAAAACCCTGTATTCTAAAAATTCCTAGCAAACTTGAAATAGAGTGAGCATTCTTAATTGGATAAATAATATCTTTTTAAAACTCATATCAAATATGATACTTAATAAAACAATGAAAACTTTCTCCCTGAAATTGGGAATGAGACAATAATGCCAGTACTACCATTCCTATTCAACATTGTACTGACTACTAGGCTGATAGAACAAAAGATGAAAACAACTAAAAATATAATAACTGGAATGGAAGAAATGAAAATGCCTTTATTCAATAATGACATATGTCTATGCAACAGACACATACAATTAGAAATAATAAGTGAAATTCACAAGGTTAACATAAAAATGTATTTTTATATAGCAATAATGTAGAAAATATTTTTTAAAATATTACCATTCACAATAGCATCAAAGACATGAAGTGCTTAGGGAAAAAAATTAACAAAAGATGTACAAGACACAACTATAAGGTATTACTGAGAGAAATTAAAGAAAATTAAAATAAATGGAGGGATATATATCATGCTTATGTATTAGAAAACTCACAGTATAAAAATATCAGTTCTCTCTAAAATGTTTCAATGGGATAGTATTGATCCAATATAATCCCATTCAACATCTCCAGCATGATTAGTTAGTATTTGATCTGTGAAAAATGACCAGCTGATGCTAAAATTCATGTGAAAATATAAAAACAGTCAAGACAATCTGAAAGAGACAATACTGGAAGATTTATCTACAAGATATCAAGATTTGTTTAAATCTACATTAATTAAGACCTTATAGTATTTGAATGAATAGATGAATATATCAGTAGAAGACAAGACTGAGTTAAAAAATCAACCTATATATACAAGGTCACTTGATTTTCACAGTTTTCTGCAGGGCAGTCAGGAGATAACAGACTGTGAAATAAATGGTACTGGGTCAATCAGATATTATTATGGAAGAAAGTGAATCTTGATCCCTTCCTAACAACAAAAAGAAACTAATTTCCAATGAAATGTAGATGGAAATGTGAAAAGTAGAATATTAAAGCTGCCATATAAAAATCTCATATACATAATTGAGAGAAATTATGCACACATAAGAGTATATGTGATTCCATTTAATAAAGTTCAAAAACAGGCAAAACTAACTTAAGATATTGGGAGTCAGAAGAGCAGTTACCTTTGATTAGGAGGAGGCATTAGGGGATTTTTGAGGTACAGAAAATATTCTTTTCCTTGATCTCGGTGCTGGCTACATGGGTGCATGTCTTTTGTAAAAATTAATTGATCACTTGTGATTTGTGCATTTTTCTGAACCTATAGTGTAGGTAAATAAAATGTATTGAAATGAAACACATGTATATTAATGTACTTTGCAAAATAAATGTACATGAAAGTACTCTGTAAACAAGTTTTGATTACTCAGTTGTAGGAACATGGTAAATGACCAAGAGATATTTGATAAAGACCAATAGAAAGAAAGAAAGAAATATAAAAGGTAGACAAGAACTGGTAGAAAGGAAAGGAGAGAGGGAGGGAGAGGCTGGTACTGCAACCTAGCCAGGGATGTTATACCTTGGGCAACCTCTGTCCTGCTAGATAGCTTATTCACTGACATAACCTGTACTTGCACAAAAAACTTTTCCAAATGCAGCATTCAATTAACTTTTAAGTACCTAGCTCTGGATTTTTCTTCAATCATGCCAAGCAGGTATTTTTATACCCATAATATAGGTGAGTATAATGAGACTTAGAGGGGTTAGATAGCTGTAAAAGCACAAAACTAATAAAGAGAGAAGCAAGGATTTGAATCTCTGTAACTTTCAAACCATGTTCCTAGCGGCTACTATCTAGTGCTAACACAATAGTCAGCGGTATTCTATTTAGATATGTGTTTTGAAAGGCTAAGAAAATCACAAGGCCTGAGGATCTCCCATTTCCCAAACTTTCTTCCTAATATTCATCTTCCTTCATCTTTGATTAACAGTGAAGATGTGATGCAGGAAAGGAAAAGCAATAAGACAAAGCGACACCTTGATTTCCTACCAAGCTGTTTGGAATTGGGTCACCTGAAGGGTTTGCAGGGTTTGCATATGCAAGTGAAGACAGTGGGGCTCTAAAACAGTGTCACACATGTGCACTAGTTTCATTATTCATGAAAGAAAATATTCCTCTGCTCTCAAAGCAAACTGTGTGTTTTCCATAAAGCAGGATAATCTCTTCATTCTCAACCTGGCCTTGGTCTCGGATTGATCTAATATCTCTAGCGTCAAGGCCCCACTGAAAACCCTTTTGTGTGATATCTTCATGCCCCATGCACTGCTTTCACTGAGGCAGTATTCCAGCTTTCACTTGTTTAAGGCTTTGGCATTCCATTTCCTACTCTTCCGAAGATCTCATTAAAAACATGTTTGTTGTTCACCTACTGGGTGATTTTAAGGTCTTCTCTCAATTAATCCTCATCACACATCCTTAGGGGCATTTATTGGATTCCATTTTGCAGAGGAGAGTGAAGTTGAGAGATGTGAAGGGGTGTGGTCAAGGTCATGCAAATATGAAGGGACAGAGCCAGCATCTATCAGATTTTAGAGACCGGCCTTTCCTGTCTACACACTGCCTATAGAAGGCCCACAGTTAGGCTACTATGAACAGCAAAAAAAACCAAAAAAACAAAAACAAAAAAAACTTTCAAAAGAGGGAGGAATGTGAAAAACTAAAAAGCCAACAGAAACACAAAAACTAAGTGAAGGGGCATATTTCAGTAGCCTTTAAAACACTAGTAATTGAATTGCATTATAATTACTCAGGTTCATTTTACAATTATTCAGGTACACTTACACATGCGTTCGTTAGTCAGGCCTTGAGATGACAGGTACTAAGCAAAGAACTGGAAACTCAGAAAAAATTATTATTATTAAGACAGCATGCTACCTACCCTCATGGACCTTACCAACTAAATGGACAGATAAACTATTAAATTAGCAACATAGTAAAGTGTGTTGTTTGCTATGACAGGGAAATCTATGACTCAGATCATCGGGTAGAAAGAAAAATCATGATTAGAGTTCTGTTGTCAATAAGGTATGAAAGTGTGAAGTGTATTTTAGATATAAATCAAGATATTATTAAAGAAACTTTGGGGCTTATATATGTATTTGCCTTAATAACCAGAAAAACATTTTTTGAATGATGCAGCGTAAATGAGATTATTCTAATGTGACTGACTATCCAGCTTTGTTCTACAGTAAAATCAAAGCTCATTAGCATGTCTGGTTCCACCTTCTGTATCTAACAGGGTCTGTGGAAACAGCAAGGTTCTTGGAGGCACAAACACTGAGTATAAATATCAAATGTGTTAGATTTCCTAGTTATTTTATTTCCATTAGAAAAAGCTATTCATAAGAATACTGGGGGCCGGCCGAGTGGCGCGATGGTTGAGAACTCGCTTGGGACGCCAGAGGGCCCCGGTTCGGATCCCACATATGAGGGCCAGTGACACTGCCCTCCACAGCTAAGATGCTGAACAACAGCTCAACCTGGNACAACTAGACTGAAGAACAAAAGGACAGCAACTTGTCTGTTCCCCTTCCCCCAATTCCCCAGCACTGTTCCCATCCCCCAATTCCCCAATAAAAATCTAAAAAAAAAAAAAATAGATGACAAGATGGAGAATGTAATCAGAGAACTGGATGGAACCTATCAAAGAAAAAATTCTAGAACTAAAAAATATAATAATCCAAATTAAGAATTCCATATGGGCATAGTGAAACACGAGTTAGGTCAATAGAAACTATTCAAGCTAACATAAGGAGAGCAAAAAAAGATGGAAAATATCACGAGAGACATATGAGACATGATTCGAAGGTCTAACATATATATAATTAGAATCACATAAAGGGAGAATAGAGAGAACTAATCAAAGGCAATACAGGTTTCCCTTGCTATCCAAAAGTAGAATGTTCCTATGAAACATTTTGTAACTTGAAATGGCATACAATGAAAAGGTAATTACCATTAATTTATACGGAGAAAATTTTGAGTATTCTCTGACCCCAAAATAACCTACAAAATCATACCAAATAACCTCACATAATGCTAACATATGATAAAAGCAGGAATGCACAAAATAAATCGAGATAAAGCACAGATGCTCACAGGCACAGTTCAAACCTCTGGTGGCTTGATACTGAGATGCTGATTTTAGTTCCCAGGGAAGGAGCTTGGTGGGGCCATTCTCGGTGCTCACAGAAATATAAATGCTTAAACGCTATTTTTGTTTTTTGCCTTTCTTTGTAAAAGTGAAAATCTTTAGAAATCTTTTAGTTAGCTAAAACACATACTAATATAAATCTTTTGTAAAAGTGAAGCAGCATAACACAAACTAAGAAAGTGGGGGACACCTGCATTTGAAAGCTAACAGCTGAAAATTACCAAATACTGACAATGAAGTCACAGGTTAAATGAAGTCCCAGATTAAAGCAGAAAATATACAAAGAAAACCACACCTAGTCATATCATCATAAAACTATGAAAAACAAAACAAAATTATTTTAAAAGCAGCCAAAGGAAAAAACATATTTATCTTCAAAGAAGCAATAATAAGACTTAATGACTGACTTTTCAGTAGAAACTTTAGAAGCTATAAAACTATATAAATGCATTCTTATAGTTAAAGGACATAACCCCAAAACTAAAACCAATGAAAAATGGTATATGCCCAACAGAAATAGATGTGTATATCTTACGTAAACATAAGAAAAGTTATAATATTGGTTATCACAGCTTTATTATTAATAGCCCAAAATGAAAAACAAACCAAGTGTCCATCAATAATATAATGGATAAACTGTGGTATATTCATGTAATGGGATACTACATGGCAATAAAGAAATATGAATTACTATTACACATAAAAGCTGGATTCCACAGAATCATTGAGTGAAACAAGCCAGAAACGAAAGTACATATTGTATGATTCCATTTATATGACATTCAAGAGCAGACAAAACTAATTCATGCTTGGAGACCACAGAGTTGTGAGAGGGAGCATGGAAGCGTTTTCGGGAGTGCTCTATATGTTCAAAACCTTGATTTGGGTTGTGCACATGTAAAATTTCATCAAGCTGAACACTTAAGATTCGTGCTTTTGAATGTGTATACATTATTCTGTAATAAAAGTAATGTTACTTATATAAAAAGGATAAAAGCAAAGCATACATAAAAATATTGCTGAGAAAATATGTCAACATAATCACACTAAAAGTCACATTAAAATAGTTCTTCAGACAGTAAGAAAATGATCCTAGACAATAAAAGTCAAAATGCAGAAAAGTATTAAGAGCAATTTGTAAAGGTACATAGTAGAGAAACCTAATTTAGACTGTCTGTACAAAACAATAACAATGTCTTGTGAACTCTATAATGTATGTAGTACTTTTCTTGACATAATTAACAAAAAAATTCAGGAAGAGAATAATGGGAGTATAAGTTTTCTAAATCCTAGCAATGTTTGGGAAGTGGTAAAGATCTAATTTATATTAGACTGTAATTAGCTAAGGATGCTTGTAATTTCTAGGATACCCACTAAAAGTATGGTTAAAAAATGTGTAACTAACAAGCTAATGGGGAGAAATAATAAAATGATAGATGTGGTAGAGAAAATAGAACCCAGAAATATACCAATAAATACATTAAGTGGATTAAATATTTCAATTAAATACAAAGGTCATCAGGCTGAATAAAACAAAGCACAACAATAAGCTTCTTCTAAAAGACAGTCTTTAAATATAAAGATGTTGACAAACTGTAGGCAAAGGATAGCTTCTCAGGCTGTATCTCTACAGAAGCAGACCAGAAACAAGAATGTGAGTGCAAATAGTTTAGTATAAGGTAATGCTAGGAATACTGTATGTAGGGGAGTGAAAAAAGACAGAGAAAGGAAGGAATACTGAATGCATTAATGAAAAGTTTAATTCTTGGGGCAACTGTAAATGAATACTGCTATTTACTGAGAGATGGTATAAAATATATATAACAGTTGTCTCAACTGTGGGGTGAGGAAGCTGAGGCATGTATCCCTAAATTCCCATACCTTACTGGTGAAAGGCTACACATGGAGAACTACCCATTCTCCCACAATCCCTGCCTCCCTCATGAATCAACTAAATAAAACTCTTAGCCAGAGCGGAAGGTGTCTTCAGGACTCAGTAGGATGCTTTGGCGTGTCCTGGGAGAATGAGTGCTGAGGAGATATGAGCAGGACATCAAGAGCTTCTGTCAGATATGAAAACATATACATACCATGAAAACCTTAATTAAAGAAAAAAGCGTAGCCATACAAATATCAGACAATGTAGGCTTTATGGCAAGATACATTAGTAGAAATTTTAAAAAGAATATGTTATATAATAAAAGGAATATTTAGTACTTATTAATTAATATACACTTAATTGCATAGCCTCACAATATATAATATGAAATATAAACTGACATAAGTAAAAGGCAGAATCAATCTAAAATCATAGCTGGAAATATTAACATCCCTCTCTCAATAACTGATATATACACTAAAGTAAGAAAGATACCAGTAAAAAAGAGATCTAAAAAACACAAATGGCACTCTAGAACTAATTGATATAGAACACTGCAAGTGAAAGTAACAGTAACAGAACATACATTTTCAAGTGTACATAGAACATTTATCAAAATTGACCACATGTTAGACCACAAAGTCTCAACAATGTGTAAATAATTGAAGTCATACAGAATATGCCCCCTGAACACAGTGTTTTATAGCTATAAATCAATAACAAAAAGCTAACTAGGAAATCCCTAAAACTAAAGATTATGCAAAATATTTCCAAATGGCCTTCAAATCAAAGAATAAATTACAATGGAAATTAGAAAATCTTTTTACTAAATTATAATAAAAAGATAGCATATCAAAACCTGCAGAATGTTGCTGATGTATTGGCTTATATGCATATATTAGAAAAATTTTTTAAAAGGTCAAAATCCAATGTTTTAAGTAATCAACTCCAATAGCAGAAAGAAGAAAATTAAAAAGAACAGAAAATTATGAAACTGAAAAAAAAATACAATCAGAATGTAAAAAAAGGAAAGGTGATTATTAGAATAACAAATTAATAAATGCCTAGCAAAACTGAGTGGGGGTGGGGAGAGAGAGAGAGAGAGAGGAAGAGAGAGGGAGGGAGGGAGGGAGAGAGAGAGAGAGAGGGAGAGAGGGAGAGAGAGAGAGAGAGAAAGAGAGAGAGAGAGAGAGAGAGAGAGAGAG
>NW_017731590.1:2288444-2295908 GCF_001890085.2 Hipposideros armiger
TGGGGGGATCTGGGGAGGCCGTGTATGTGTGGGAGCAGCAGGATATGGGAAATTTCTGTACTTTCCTCTCACCTTTTTTTGAATTTACAACTACTCTAAAAAAAGTCTCTCTCTCTCTCTTTTTTTAATGGTATTTACCAACTCCAGTGACTGGAAAGGGTGGGATGGATCTCACCTCACATACTGCTGCACCTAGGAGCTGAAACGATGCCATCTGAACGTTCTTCATCTCTTCCCTTTGATACTCTATTGACTTCATGCTTTCCTACTGTAAAATAGCCTTCTTGAGTCTTCTTACCTCACATTCTGATTGACAACCCTGCAGGAAAAGAAGTCTCTCTCTCTCTCTCTTTTGTACATATAAATCCTAGGGATTCTGATTTGCCAGGCTTTCATTCTGTACCCACCCCTTGAGTCAATTAATAGGATTAGAGTGAACGAATTATTGTGATTGACCAGGCCTGGTCACGCTTTTACCCTATGATGACATGGAAGGGTACATGGGATTAGCAGCCCTATCAGATTATTGTGGAATATGTTCTTGGGGAGGGGCAATTCTCCAAAGAATTGGGGATAGAGGAAAGCATGCTGGAGTGTCAAATCTACACAATCCACTACACACAGTGTACTAAGATCTGCAGAATTCAACGGACACCTCATGATACTCGAGCTGTGTGATCTAAGCCTGGATGTTGCATTTTTCATTTTCTACATCTATAAAATAAGGCACTCAATAGTGGTAAATGAAATAACAAACCCAAGATGCTTTGTACCATGGACATAGAATTGCTCTGTAGAGGGTAGCCATTAGTAATAACATTAATCCCCATCTCAACCGACATGGGAACAAAGGCCCAGAAAGGTTGCGACTTGCCCTTGGCCACATCTATTGAATACCCTGATGACGAGATCTTAACAACAACTACAAGATCCCAGAGCTCTGCAGACTTCCTTTGCACCCTGGGAATTATACAAATGATTTTTCAATGATGACATCTGGTCCTGAGGGAGAAAGGTTCACTTTTATCTGTGCTTACAGCCAATCGTATAATAATCATAATGTCTTGTGCTGCATGGTGCTTTTATTTTTCAAAGTGTTTCCCATCAATTACATCATTTTACTTTTAAATATCCCTATGAGTCAGGGAAGACATTATCACCATTAGTTGTTGTTCTTATTGATTTTTTTTAATGCTCTGCTTGTTATAGAGCAAATACAGCCATTCCCATTTTTTAAACTATTTCAAATATATTTTTTTTCATGAATCCTGGTGCTTAGCTTCCTCTGACTTGAATTGTTGTCACCAAATTGAAAATGGCAAAGTTCCTTAACAAATGCACAGCAAGATGGCTTACGAAGAGACTCGCTAAGGAGGGGGATTGCTGCAAAATACATTTTTATGTACAAATGGATTACAAAATCTGTGTTTCCCAATCCTCAACTTCTGCAGCAGAAACTCAAGTAGGGAGGACCAAGGAATCTGAGAACTAGCTAACACCACAAGCTTGCAGGTGTTTGCATGTGTCCCCAGGCAGTTGCCAAATGAATGCATTTCTCAATGTAAACAGAACCAATGGAAAGTCTGGGCCTCATGAAATCCTATAATCTGCCAAATTATTCTAGCTGCATGAAAATGAGTTCTTACCATCTTTTCTCATTATACAGAGCATAAAGTCTGATGCAGAAAGGAGAGTTCTCATTTAGATAAAGGTCAGGAGTCCCAGATTCTATCACTCAGTTCTGCCACTGACTAGGTATCTGGTGTTAGGTGAGTGACTCTGAGGCCCATTTACTACTGGAGAATGGAGATCCTGTGAACTTCTGAGGAAGGTAGGCCTGGGTGTGAATCCAGTTCTCTCATATTCTGAGTGTACGATAAGTTATATAATTTCCTGAACTCTAATTCCATCACTTGAACTTCTTATATTTGCAGATTAAATTGCATCAATATGTGCAAAGACCTAATACAGTACCTGGAACACAGCAGGGATCGATAATTATTAGTTTTTCTTTCCCTAGAGCAAAACAAGCAATTAAGTCTATATATATATTGCGATAGTTACATACATAGGTGCATAGATGTTATTATAGATATAATCATATATATATATAATTATGGTAATAAAATTAAAACTTTTAGTTATTTAAAATTATTACAAGTGCACATAACATATGATATGCAATATACATTAAACATTTTATACTTTGTATTATTTCAAATTCTTGAATAGATATTTCCTCTTCAAAAAGAGTACCATTGTGTAAAAGCCAGGGGTAGGGGGCCAGACGAGTGGCTCAGTTGGTTAAGAGTTTGCTCAAGAGTGTGAACTCTGAGCAACAGGGTGGCTGGTTCGATTCCCACATCAGCCAGTGAGCTGCGCCTGAGCTGAGATGTCTCTGAGCTGCCAACAGGCGGCAGGATGGCTCAGTTGGTGAGAGCGCATGCTCCTAACAACAAGGTTGCCTGTTCAAGATGGTAGGCTATGCCCACCCGCAACTAATTAAACACAGCACCTTGAGCTGAGCGGCATGATTGGACTTGGAGTTGAGCTTGCTGCGCCCTCCACAACTAAGATTGAAGGACAACTTGGCTGTTCCCCTCCCCCAATTCCCCAATAAACTCTTTTTAAAAAAAAAAGCCAGGGGTCGGGTCACTCTATCCCTACATATAGTAATTATTTAAGGACCTGCTATGTGCCAAGCACTTCTGACGGTAGCAAAACAGATGTATTCTCTGCCCTATATCCAGTGGAAGTTCAGGCAATTATAACAAAGGGCTGCTCCTTCTGGAGAAGTATGTAGGGAGAATATCTGGGGAATATATCAAAGGCCCTCCAAATTCATCCTCAACAGAATTGAGCCAGGTGAAAACACAAGTAGAGGATTCCAGATGGAGCAAAGGGCATGCATGCATTAGCTCTGAGGAAGACGCTGAAAGACACTCCTTAAGGCAGAATCTGTGGGAGCTGACTGACCAGAGACAAGATCCTTATCCAATAACATAAGATAAGCAGCCACCATATGATGAAGGTCATTCTTTCCAGGGAGTTTCACTCTTTTTCCTAAAATGATCAGTGTGCGTATCTTCAAAACCAGAGCAGGGAGAAGCTTAGCTGCCCAGCTTGCTTTTGGTAGCCAAAAATTCACGTAACCAGTTACACAGCTCATCCAATGCCTTATGGGAAATCTGATATCACAGTCTGGCCAAATCACTCACCAGTCATATATAGTTGAGCAAATCACTTAACATGTAGGCCTCAGTTTCTCCATTGTTAAATGTTGGAAGTCATAAACCAGTTCACTCTTCATTTCAACCAGCCACATGAGACCAATAGTTTCATGACAGGGGAGTTTTGGTGTTACCTCCTGTCCTATGATTTTTATGCATTTATCATAAAGCCTGATTTTTATCATCAGCCAATTACCACTTACAAAAAAAAATGGAAACATCCCTGCATAATAAGACTCTTGTGGGAACAGTAAGGGAATTGGAACTCACTTATAAAAATCAAGTAGCAAAACGATTTAGCTGTTGGTTCGCTTCAGCCTGGGCTGTGCTTTGCATGAGAAATGAGCTCATCTTTGACTGTACAGATTCTGCTTGTTTGGGTAGTGCTTCTAATTGAGGCATATATATTTTCCCTCAATCACAGGAAAACAAATTGTCAGTGGCATATTGGTTTGATATTTCAACCATTTGCTGAATTTTCAGCTCTCCAAAATGTTTTAAACAGAAGCACGAAGCACAAATAGACCAAACTAAAGAACCCAGTATTTATGAGCCTATTCAAACCTTGTAAAGATTTGATCAGCAAATATGCCAATTGATACATCATAATGTTTTACAACTACAGTTGTCTTGGTCTATAAAACTTATTATAATTCTGAAGGGATTTCTGCTTTCTTTGCAGACATTTCAGTTTTACTGCCACCTAGTGATGCATATTGGAACTGGCAGTTTTGCTGCTGGAGTTCCAGGAGGTAGAAGGAAGATTTTTTTTTTTTTAATGTTAAGACACAAATAATTCTGATAGGTATCTTTCTCTCCTGCCATACTCATCTCACTTCCTCATCCAAACAAGCCCCACTACACATACACACATGCAACATTACAGCCAGAATCTCGAAGGTTCTACTATCAATTATGGCATATGAGCTAGAAAAGGTCCCAAATCCTTCTTTTGCCAGAGATCCGTGATCTTTAATATATCTACCAGAACATTAACAAAGCTGACATTTTTACGCCCATTTGACTCCTCTTTCCAAAATCTCTACCAGTTGGAATGCAATACAGACAAGCTTGTAGTCTTCTGATAACAGAGAACAAGAAGTTGGTGGTATTGAGTGAGGAGCCAGGACTGGTTTCTCAGGAGAATACGGGGCTGACCTGGGCAGACTCGTTGCCCTGCACAAGCACACTGGGATGTCAAGTGTAGCTCATTTCTAGGCAATTCCTAGGGCACCTTGCAAAGGGAGCAAGAGAAAATCCAGTCACAATGTACTGAGCATATGGAGGCGGTCCCATTCTACAGAGGCTCTCCGGGTCCCCACAGAAGTGTTGGTTGTAAGGCTGCACAGTAATATTGAGTCCCATTAGGTCAATGATTTTTTTCAAGCTCAGAGGATACCATCCTCACAGTGAGCATTTGAAATGGGGGTGGGGGTGTAGATTTGTATTGCCACAATGAATAGCGTGCACTACTGGAATCCAGTGCTCAGAGGTTAGGGTTGCTAACTGTCCTTAAATCGCCTGGATAGTCCTGCACAATGAAGATGTCCCGTTCAGAATACCAATAATGTCCCCACAGAGAATCACAGCATTCACTGAGGATTAGGGCAATTTTTCATTCCTTCTTTCAGTCTTTGCGAATTTTCCAAGCTCCTTCAAGTCAGACCTTGGATTAGAATCTATGTATCTGATATTAAAGATAACAGCCTTCCATAAATGGCAAAGGATCCCAGTGGGTATTTCATGTATTCCCACCAACATACCAACACTGTACTTTTGTTGATTTCTTTTTTTTCCCCTTTGAGGATATGGTAACTGGCCAGGCAGCCCCTTGAGGGTAACACGGTCTTGCCACAGTCACAGATGAAGGTGCCCTCCAGGAGAATGTTGATTGCTTGCCAAGAGTGGTCCAGAGCACTCAAAGCATCACACCTTCAAGAGACGCCAGCAGAGATACATTCTGATTCTCATGGTGTTTATACCAAGTGGAGGGAAATGCCTCCTGTTTTCTCTTCTGGGTTACACTTTGTCACCTGCTTATGTCTCTGCACATTACCCCCTTTACCATCTACTTCCAGTTATGTACAGACTTGGGTAATGAGCATGATACCTAAATCTCAGACAAACACTAACAAACACTATAATGTCCATGTTATTTCAGGATCAATCCTAGACAACCACATGAAACCACTTATTTCCCTTCAACAACTCCTCTCCACCCCTGGAAAAATCACTCACACAAACCCACTACCTCAGGCTTACTCACCACTTCAGTTCATCAGATACATCTAAATCCCAGTTTAACTCAATCAGTAACACCTCTTCCCACTATGTATGGACATAATCCGTGTCCTTGTCCTTACACATGTTGATGATAGATAAATAAATAGATAGATGGATAACAGATAAATATGACATGATAGAATATCACATGTAAAATACTTGACTCACACCAGGCTCTCAATTTTAGCTATTAAGAATACATTGTCGACAACTCTGTTGTTATCAATGTCATTTCAAAATGGAGAAACTGAGTCTCAAAAGTTGCAGAGCAACTAGTTCATAATCTAGGAACTTATCTTTCTCTGATTCCAAAGCTTAGGCACTTTACTTGATTAAACCATACCAGCTCTATATTCTACTCTATGTTAACAAAAAAGAGATTTTGAGACCATCTAACACATTAATGTCACATACAGGCAACTGTGTGTAAACACACTATGTAGGTGTTCTTCCTTCCCTAAGCCCAGGTTTTGCTCTCATCACATCCTGACGAGGTGTTCCTGTGGAAGCTGAGGTCTATGATGGTTTGACTGCAGCTTGCAGCTGAAGTCAAACGAGGTGTCAGCCGTGTGTCAGCAGAGCCTACGTCACACATAATGTACACCAATTTATGATACTCTGGTGATAAAAAAAGGCAGATTACAGAAATGTGTGGATATATTTTTCATTATGTGCTGTGGGTGGATAAACCGTAAACGACATCTTCATTTGAGAGTGGCAAGTGCAACAGACAAGAAATTTTCTGTTAACAGTATATTAGAAATCTTACATATCTCTGTGTTGATTGCAAATACAATTTTGTTCTAAATCATAGTGATTTTTCTGCAAGTATGAGTGTGGTAGACATTACTAGGGTGCATTGGTATCCACTCTTTTTCTCCTTCCAAGCTCACAGAGACTATACCTCTCAGCCCCTGCTACTCATCTGGCCAATGGGCTATTAGCAGAAGCAGTGCATGTGTGATTTCTAGAACAAAGTACCACGTTCAAGATGGATAATCTTCCAGAATTTTCTTCTGCCATAGCCATCATGGAAGCATGTGTTGAAATGAAGGTGCCATAAGGTCCACAGAGACCTGATGGCTGAGGCAACAAGTAGAAGATAATCAACCAAGAGAATTGCCCAAATCCACAGCAGTTTGCATGAATCACAATAAACTTTTGTCCATCCATGTTGTCGCTAGGCAAAATAAGTCAGATAGAAAAGTCAAGAACCATATGATTTCACTGATATGTGGGATATAAAACTGAAAGCGGTAAAGGAACAAGACAAACAAACGAAGAAACAAAAACTAATATACACAGACAATAGTTCAGTGGTTACCAGAGGGTAAGGGGGTTGGGGGGTAGGTAGATGAGGATAAACAGGATCAAATATTATGTGTGGTGATGGAAGGAGAACTGACTCTGGGTGGTAAACACACAATGTGATATATAGATGATGTATTACAGAATTGTACACCTGAAACCTATGCAACTTTACTAACAATTGTCACCCCAATAAATTTTAATTAAAAAAAAAGAAAAGAATTTGTTTTCTTAAAGCACTGAAATTTAGATGTTATCTCTTAACAGCATAACTTGGGCTCTTCTGACTAACATTGTGAGTGAGGTAATTTCATTCATACTGTAAAATAGCATACCCATCTCGCTGTCCTAATCAAAAGTAATATATGCATTTAATCTGATCCTCAAGGTCTACAATCTGGCCCAAAGCTACATTCCCAATTTTGTCTTCCACCATTTTCCAAATGAAACTAGACCACATCTTAAAATTTCTTGCCTTTTGTTTTTCTACCTCTACTTATGTTCTTCCCTCCATATAGCACATTCTCTCTTCCCTGCTCACATGTCAAATTACTACCTATTTTTTAAAGGCCCAATTTATATGCTAAATCTTCCATGAAATCTTCCTTAATCCCACTATTCTAAAATAATTTCTCTTTTCTTC
>NW_017731590.1:2299058-2300178 GCF_001890085.2 Hipposideros armiger
ATTTTATCTTGACATGATGATAGGTGTTGGTATTATCCTAAAAGAAACAGAGTTCCCAGAAAGGCAAAGTGGCTTGCCTGAATAACACCATACGAAGTGCAGAGCCAGTTTTAGACTTAAGCAGCAGGGCTTGTTATAAGTTGAAATGTGTCTTAGTCAGTTCAGGCTGCTATAACAAAAATGCCATAGATTGAGTGCCTTAAACAACATTTTTTTTCTCATGGTTCTGAAGTCTGGAAGTCCAAGGTCAATGTGCCAGCCAATTTGGTTCCTGCAGAGAGCCCCCTTCCTAGTTTTCAGAGGTACATCTTCTTGCTATATACTCACAGGGTAGAGAGAGGAAGACCCAGTCCCTCATTTCCTTATAAGGGCACTAACCCAATCATGGCGGCTCCAGGCTCATGACCTTCCTTGACCTCATTTAATTACCTCCAAAAGGCCTCACCTCCAAATGTCATCACATCAGGAGTAGAGCTTCAACATATGAATGGGGGGGGGGAGGGGAAGAGAACACAAATATTCCGTCAATAGCAAATTGCGCTCCCCCAAAATCCATATGTTGAAATCCTAACCCTCAGTATCTCAGAATGTGACCTTATGAGGAAATAGAGTGATTGCAGATGTAATTAGTTAAGATGAGGTCATACTGGAGTCGAGTGTGCCTCTAATGCAATATGACTTGTGTCCTTATAAAAAGGGGAAATGTGGACACAGACATACCTACAGAGAGAACACTATGTGAACATGAAGGCAGAGGTCTACAAGCCATCGAATGCCAAATATGGTCAGTAAATCAGCAGAAGCAAGGACACAGGCATGGAACAGATTCTCCCTCATGCCCCCCAGACAGCACCAACCCTGCTGACACCTTCTCAAACTGCTAGCCTCCAACCTCTGAAACAGTAAATGTCTGCTGTTTTATCATTCCCCTATGCAGGACTATGTTATGGCAACCCTAGTAAAACTAATATAGGGCCCACAATCGGCCTATCTCATCAGTATGCTACACGCTCCTGTTTTTTCTGGAGCCATGAGAGCATTTTAAAGAGGAAAGAAACTTGGCCATGTTTGCATTCTATTGCAAAATCAGCCTGCCCTTGCTCATATTTTCACCTGAAGA
>NW_017731590.1:2303933-2305139 GCF_001890085.2 Hipposideros armiger
GATACACAGGCAGAGGGAACAGAATGAACAAAGGTACAGAGGCAGAAAAATGAAAGGCAGATTCAGGCCAGTAAGTAGACCGGACTGGATGGAGTATAGCAAGCCTGGAAGAAGTAGTGGGAGCTCGAGCTAGGCATCAAGCTTGAGGTCAGGGCATAGAAGATTTTGAAACCATGGACGACCTCCATGGCTGGCAGGAGCCCTTTAAAACAACGGACTAGAGGAGGGGGATATCCAAGTTGAGCCTTGGGAGGACTGATCTGGCAACAATGTGAAGGCTGGGCTGGAGGAGTGGGAAGGGAGCTGGCCCCTCTGTACTACTCTCATGGCACTTTGTTGATCATGGAATGTGCTTGTGTGTCTTGCCCACTACAGAGTTAGCCCTAGAGGGGAGCTGAGTGCAATCATGCATCTCTGGCTGCATGTGCCAGTAGATGATACAGTCATCCACGAAACATGATACAGCTAGAGAGCAGGAAGCAGGTGGTGTGGATGCTGGGGCTACTGCTGATAAAACAAACAAACAAACAAAAGAACATCATTTTGGAGTCAATTTAAAGTGCAGTGCCTTTACCCACAGTTGCTACAGTCTACCACAGTAAAAAGTGCCTGGAATTTTGGAATATGTAGATCTGTATTCAATCCTTGGCTCTGTCAATTGCTTCTGTGGGGTCTTGGGTAATTTCTCAACAACCCAAGCCTTGTTTTCTTAATCTTTAAAATGAAAATAAAATTGTTTTATTGGTAATTGTTAACTTATAAAGTAATAGTTATCTGGCTCAAATGAGAGATTTGGCAAATAGATACCACTCAAAATTATTTTTTATACTTTTATTTAACTTCATCACCAACCTACTTTTAGGTCTGTATTATTACTTTTCTCATTTTTACAAATGAGGAAACCAAATCTCTAGTTCCTTTAGGGAACAGAAGAGAGTTATCCAAAACAATAGAATGGAGGTGACTGGCTGGATTTGAACTCACGAATGTAAGATTCCCAACTACATGCTAATTTCTTAAAGGGAAAAGATACTTAAGGAAAAGAAAGGGACAGGTATGATCACACCAGGTGAGCTACGTGGGCTTTAAGAAAAAGGCTCACAGATCATTGAGAAAGCCCCAAATCACAGATTTGAGAACACCTAAGCCTGACAGCAGCCACAGCCTGAGCACCTGTGGAGGAGGTCTCTGCCTCAGGCAGGTGAA
>NW_017731590.1:2307689-2315058 GCF_001890085.2 Hipposideros armiger
AAAAAAATAAAGATTTGGAGTCCAACCCAAGATCAATTGAATCAGAATCTCTGAAGATGAGGCCATCAGGACCACTGTTATGGAGTACAGGCTTTAGATGTTTTATCTCCTCACCATTTGTATTGTCAGCCCCAACAGATTCCAAAGTGAGCACTATAATCAATTAGTAATGTCTGCCGTAGCACAGGAAGTGAGCTTTGTGGCCCACGAATCATGCTTTTGGGGTCCCTACAGAGCTGAGAGATGAGAGTTTGAATCTTGACTCTGTAGCCTCCTGGCCTTTTTGATATTGAGAAAGTTAACTGACATCTGGCCTCAGATTCTACATCTATTAAGTGGGGATAAAACACATGTATCAAGTAAGGTTGTTGTGAGGATCAAGTGAGAAAAATAAAATGCAAAACACCTTTCCAGTACCTAATAGTATATTCAACATGCTAATAAATAGTTCTATTATTATTATTAAAGCATATCTTTCCATACATACAAGACATTTAATGAAAAATCAAATCTCTTTCTATGAAATGTTTTCATCCCTTTTAGTCTATGGCTAGGAGGCAGGCTACCTTTGTTTTGTAGATAAGGAAACTGAGACAGATTATTATAAGATCTCCTCTCAAATGCCAGTCATCAAGAAAAGCAAATACAGTCAGTTTGGAAGCCCTGCTCAGTTCTCCTCCTACCCAGATGTTGACATTATTACTCTACTAATCCCATTCCTCTCTGAGGTTTTGTTTAGCCCCTTTCATCCCAAACCCCTTCCTTTTTTCAAGGGTATCAGTCTACTATGTTCCTAAATGGGTGGGTAGGGGAAGGGTCCTTGTCTTTTTAAATAGGGAAAAATTCCCTTTGTCTTATAAGAAGGTGCCTTTTATTTTTCTTCTTTATTCTTTAAACTTCAGAATCCAGGAAATAAAAAACTATATTAAATTAGCTACATTAATTGTGAAATAAAAGACAGTTCTGTTTCTTCTGGGACAACTGAAAAAAAAAGTTGTTTTTTTTTTTTATATTAAGGTAGTTGTTTTTTGTTTCTGCTTTCCATGGGCTTGATGTTACTTTTGCTGGAATGGCATAGAACAATTAACGAGCATTGCTAAAATATCCCTGTGTGGCTCAAAAATAAATAATTCTCAAAAGGCTTCTTATTGCTGAGGTAAGGACAGACCCACCACTACCATGTCATTCATGTCCCAAAATCTGTCCCCGAAGCATTTTAGTTATGCTACACCTATCTTCAGCAGGGGCCTTGAAAGGGTATTTTCTTTCAATTGAATGAGTTGAGCCTATGAGTAACAAATCTACATAAGAAACACAAGTATAAGCCAAAAAAATAAAAGGAAGAAGCCTCTAGCAGGAGAATCTGAATTTTTTAAAAAAAATCACAAATTAATAATAAATGGAAAAACTGAAATCTTTCTGTATGACACATTTAATTCAGATTTCCTATAGGATGTGTGGGAAAGATGGAATAGAATAGGATGTTAGAAAATTATCTTAAATGTATAAATCAGTGTATTAATTTGCTAGGGCTGCTGTATCAAAGTACCACAAACTCGGTGGCTTAGACCAATAGAAATGTATTGCCTCATAGTTCTGGAGGCTGGATGTCTGAGATCAAGTATTGGTAGAGCCACGCTCCCTCGGAAGGTACCTGGTAAGGATCTATCTGTTCCAGGTATCTCCCTGCTCCTGGTATTGCCTTGGCTTGCAGCAACATAACTCTAAACTTCACATAGCATCTGTGGTATATGTGTCTGTGTACAATTTTCTCTTTTTATAAGGACACCAGTCAGTTGGATTAGGGGCCCATTCGACTCTAGCATGGCCTCATCTTAACTAATGACGTCTTCAGGCACCCTATTTCCAAATAAGGCCACATTCTGAGGTAGTGGAAGTTAGGACTTCAGCATATGAATCTGGGCACGACTCAAACCCTAACAACCAGTCCTCCATTTTAGAGATGAGATGAGACAACTGAGGTCTCGGTGGGCTTAAAATGAGGCCACTTATTGTTAGTTAAAAGACTGATATTGAGCTCCCTTTCTGTAATTTAGCCTGTACAGTTATTGACAGATGAAAGGAAAACACTCAGTACCTACCTAGTTACATATCTTTCACAAAGGAGATCAATCTATAGGCTTCAAAGGGTGAAATGAGCATCCCCTAGTTTTTTCCATCCTCATTTGCCTCCTAGGTCGTCACTACACCAACTTTCCAATCAAGCTCCCTGACTCTAATCTTGTTCTTTAATCCATTCATTAAAGCCTTGCTCCTCAAAATGTAGTCCACGGACCACCGCCATCAACCTCACCTGGGACCTTGTTAGAAATGCTGAATCTTTGACCTCTCTCCAGACATATTGATGCAAAAGCTGCATTTTTGTCAATTCCCAGGTGACTCCTATGCAACATTACAGTGAAAGTCAATTCTCAAGTACAGCAAGTGTCATCTTTCTAAAATGCAAGTCTAATCAGGTGACACCAGCCCCAAATTCACCGGTCCCCTCCCCCTGTGGACTCCCATCACACACTTAGGGATTATGACATTCTATGACAATTTCCCATGCATTTCTGTCTCCTGTAAACTCCATATGCACCGGTGTTCCCTTAATACTGAACACAACGTCTTGTGCATATTGAAAGCCTGATAAGTGAATTAGAGCACAATGGATGCCAACAAAAGTAAAGATCTAGAAAGACAACATTAAATTGCTTTAAATCCAACTCTAAAGACCCATGTTGCTAAAATAGCATGCAGATATTACTATGGAATCCTGATGAGCAATCTTTGATAGCTCATCAAGTAGAAGATATGCCAAGTGACAGGAGAAAAATATTCTCATCTTCTTAAAGGATATAAAAGTGGATAACAAAACCACAGAACTTGAGGCTTACGGAAAATTCTTGGTAAAACTGCAGGCCAAAGAATTAAACATTAGTTTTGGAAACAAAACACAAAGTGATAGTCACTAAGGGTGGTACATGTTAACTAAAAACAGGTTATGCCAAACTGGTCCTTTTTCCTGTATTGATGAGGTTACTACAGTCCAAATGAAGGGAATGATAAAGACACACGTACACTATTTGTTAATTTCAGTAAGTTGTTAGGCACATTTCTCTTCACAAAGTCTTGAAATAAGGCAGAGACTCCTGGACTGGGTAGTATAAGATAGGTGACATACCAACATGGTAGTGATTGAACATCTGATGTAAATACTGCCTGTTGGAGGTAAAGAGATGAAGAGGATTTCTGTGTGACCCTATTCTTAGTCACCATTTTTAAATCCACAACTGAAGCGAGACAGACAAATCACTTCAGTAAACATGTAGGTAGTGGAATGCTGGGAAGCCTTGCAAGAAAATGAGCTAAAACTAACAAGATGAAATCAACAGAGATATATGAAAGTCTGTCTTTAGTTAAGAGTATATGTAGGGGCTGGCCGAGTGGCGCAATGGTTAAGAACTGGCTTGGGACGCCAGAGGGCCCCGGTTCGGATCCCACATATGAGGGCCAGTGACACTGNGGTTCCTCAGGAGAGCACAGACTGCGCACCTGTGAGCTGCTTGGGTGGAGAAACGCAGCCTCAGCGGTAAGGTGGCCCCCTCTATCCCCCTCTATTCTTTCCTGGGAAAGGACTCAAGACTGAGGCGCAGCTGCTAGGCAGAGAGGGCTCCACAATAATCAATTCTGGTCCTTGAAGTTTCCAGAAACTTTAAAGAGGTTGCAGGTCCAGCTGGATAGGGCTACCCTTGTAGAGCAGGTCCTGGTGCTGATCAAACATTAAGTGCAGCTGGGGTTTGGGGAAGACTGATGGTCTAGCTATCGGGCCCTAGTACTAGAAACACAAATCCTCTCACTCACTGTGGGACCCTCTCTGAGACTCAGTGTCCCAGTCTGTAAAGCAAGCATTTGGATTAGAATGTTTTCTGAAAGCTTTCAGTCTCTGAGAGGCTCTAAAAGGGAGTGGTCAGCCTGGGGCCAAGTTTACAGAGCTTCTTAGCTTCCCTTGACATCAGACCTGTTTAAACAATGACAAAACACTCTTTCCTATGTATGATGCTCTTTCAGATGCATTATCTCTTTGGATTCACCCTAAGTCCCTGTGAGCAGAACTGGAATTACCCAGGTTTCATAAAAGGGGAGACTGAGCATCAGAGCTGAGTATGAGATCTTCGTATGTCCCACTCAAGTCCTGGTTCTCACTCTGACATCACAAGAATGCCATTTGATGTCAGGAAGGTAGAGTTGCCAAATGGCTCAGTAAACCGGTTGTGCAGACCTCTTTGGTGGGAGTCCCAGCTTTGCTAATTACTGGTTATATGATATTGAGTTAGTTACATAACTACATTATGTAACAAGAATGATAACAGTAACTAAGAGTATTTTACTCATGTCTTTATTGGGAGTGGTAAGGGAGATAATATAGGTAAAGCGTGGTCCACTATTCTTAGTGTTGTTATTGTTGATAAGGATGCTAAGTTGCCTAGTGGAAAGTCAAGAAGAAAAGATTTACTTTTTTCCCACCCCCAAGGATTTGAAGGGTTTAGAGAAGAATCATGTCTTCAGTGTGGAAGGCTCCCCGTGGATCAGATGCAATGCCTGAGATGGTGGTAAAAATCATCGGAAGTAAATACTTTCAGTATCTTGTGGAGAAGCCAAAGACGTAAGTTTACTGTTTGAAAAATATCTGTTTTGCCTGGGTGATAATGAAGTTTGGGGTTGTTGTTTTTTTAATCTAGAAATTTACATTTTTACAATGCAGTCCATGGAAAATTAAGTCATTAAGATGGAACTACTGAAGTAAAATAGTGTTGATAACTTCCATGCGCACTGTTTTCCTGATATTTTTCATCTTTATAATTCCCCATACTCCTTAATTACTTGGGCTGATTTTCCAAATAGATGGGGAATATAAGCATTGAGACATTTATAAATATTAATGGACTATTGGTGCTTCTCATCAGATTTGTAATCTACCACATGTAGTAATCTTTTTTTTGGGGGGGGGGAGGAAGAAAAGTTGTTAGTCAATTTGTTATGAATTAAAGGAATAGGATTAATAATAAATAATAAATTGTAAGATTTTCACTTGCTCTTCTTATTCAGTGCTTCTCTAAGCAGAGGCTTCTCAGAGTAAAACTAAGAGGTCTTTCTTCCCTTCCAAACTCGTCACAGTCACATTTGAGGGAGTTCACTCATATACCTCTCAAATTCACTAGATGCTTAGCACAGAAGAGTATGAATAGCTCTTCCTTCTGGAGTTGTGGTGGTTCATAAGAGAAAAGAATGTACTAGACTTGCCTTTTATCTAGTAGTGACTCCATAAACAGTAGTTAGTCAGTAATTGCCTTTTCCTCCTAAGATGATTTCCGTAGCTCTTTCCTCTACCTCAGAAACCCACAGATCAAACAAATAGACAAACAGAAAAAAGATCTGGCCTCACTAAACACAGGTGCAGAAAGCAGTGGGTACCAAATCTGGCTATTATCAGAATCACCTGGAGAGTCCTTAAAACTAAAGATTTGAGGGCCGGCCAAGTGGCGTGTTGGTTAGAAGTTGGCTTGGGACGCCAGCTCTGAGCAGCNTTTATAAAACCTTTAAGTCAAGAGAAGGTCAAAGGATAGCCTTCACTAGACTATCAGATTTGATCAAAATCAATGTACTCCTTCAAGCTTTATCACAGGATTTACAGCGGAAACTTGAAATGTCATTCAATTAACTGCATCTGATAATATATAAACCTTAGCAACTTGAAGCCTAAGAGTCTTGATATTGGTCAGGACTCTTTGGGTAAAGATTAATGAAGCCCATCTCAAAGTAACTTAGGTGAAAGGGAAATGTATCCCTCCGCTTTGAAATCCTAGAGTCTAACTTCACGCATAGCTGGACCCAGGCTCTATGCTCTCATCCCGCTCCCCACATTGGCTCTATTTTCAGCTTGGACCTGGCTTCTTCTTCTTCTACTGGAAAAAGTAATACGTGTTGCTATAGATACCTACTAACAGCCTCAACACCTTATCCTCACAGTTGAGTAACCCCCAACAGATAAAAGTTCTTTTTCCTTCAATATCTGTATACTGGTCATTGATGAGAACTTTGTTTGGCCTACTTAAGTCAAATAGTGTGATCAGTTATATAAAGAAGTGGATCCTTCAGTAGCATTGCATTAATTTCCTATCACTATGATAAATGACCACAAACTTGGTGGCCTGTCACAGGGGTCGGCAAATTTTTGAGATGGAAGAGCCACCAGGGGTCGGCAAACTGCGGCTCACGAGCCACATTTGGTACTTTGGGTACGTACATGTGGCTCCGAAGTCAAATTGAAAATGAAAATAAAACTATCATAGTTTCATTTTTAAAACTTTTAAAGGATATTATTCACATAATGGTGATTATGTAAAAATATATTTATGGCTCTCGAATCATTTTTAAGTTGTTGTCAGAGACAGGATTGGCTCTTCCAGGGGTCGGCAAACTTTTGAGACAGAACGTACCCAAAGAGCCGCATGTAGCTTGTGAGCCGCAGTTTGCCGACCCCTGGCCTATAACAACAAAATTTATTCTCTTACAGTTTTGGTGCCAGATACCCCAAATCAGCCTTTCTGGGCTAAAGTAAAGGGGTGAGCAGGGTCTGGTTCTTCCTGGAGACTCTAGAGGAGGATCCATTTCTTTGCCCTTTCTAGCTTCTGGAGGCTACCTGCATTCCTTGGCTCAGGACCCCTTCCTTAAATCACTGTAAACTCTTCTTCCATGGTCACATGTCCTACTTCCTCTTCTGTAGTCAAATCTCCCTCTGCCTCCCTCTTCTAAGGACGTTTGTGATTATATTTAGGACCTGCCTGTATAATCCAGGATCATCTCCCCATCCTAAAATCATTCATTTAATCATACCTGCAAGTCCCTTTTAGCACAGAAGGTAATACTAATAGGTTCCAGGCATTAGGAAGTGGACCTCTTAGGGGCCATTATGCAGCCTATCACAAGCATAGTCTAAGAAGGCATGACAACTGATGCAAACATATAGGCATACTATCACACACACACATTTTATAAGAGAGAAACCACAAATTATACAAAAAATGAAAAGAATCATTTCCAGCTGCTGGGATCTGGTTTGGCTCCTTGACAGATAATTATAATAATGATGATGGCAAACATTGATATTGCGCATTACGTGTCAAGCATTGTTTTAAGTGCCTTACATATATAACTCAATTAATCCTCACCAAAAGGCATCCTCATTTTCTAGAAGAGGAAACTAAGGCACAAAGATGGTCAGTGACTTGCCCAATATCACACTGAATTAACAGAGCTAGGATTGAAACCCAAGGTATATGTGATTGCCAGGCACATACTCTTGATC
>NW_017731590.1:2324052-2330444 GCF_001890085.2 Hipposideros armiger
AAAAAAAAAAGAGTATATGTAGGGAGGGGGTTATCACTTTGTGAGGGGTGAAATGTATAACTAGTACATTGTTTTGTACAACTGAAACTAATAATTTAAAAAATAAATTTAAAAGTATATGCAAATGATTATATGAATGAATATTTGGGTTTTACTTGATGTGAAATAATAGTCAATTATTGGTCTCTGCTCCCAGTTCCTGGCATGAAGCTCCTAAAACCCTTGCAATTTCCTAAGAGATAAGTGCACTAGGAGCAATTTATATTCTAATATTTGGTCTTTGACCCTGGTTTCTGACACAGCTCCTAAATTCCTTGGAATTTCCTGGGTAATGCGGTATCTTTTGTTTTAATGAGGATATTCTCCGTGGGTTCCTGGGTAGCTTCAGGATGGAGGCTGGTCACCAGAAAGAACAGGTCTTGATTAAAAGCTTGGAACTTTCAGCCCCACTCCCCATCCCCCCCAAAAGGGGAGAGGGACTGGAGATTGAGTTAATGATTGATCATAACTATGTGATGAAGCCTACATAAGAAGCCCAACAGTACAGGGCTCTGAGAGTTTCCGGGTTGTCCAATACCTCTGTGTGCTGGGAGGGTAGTGTGCCTAGAGAGGGCACGGACGTTCCATGCCCCTTCCCCACGTACTTTGCACTATGCATCTTTTCATCTTGCTGTTTCTGAGTTATACCCTTCTATAATAAACCAGTATTCCAGTAATTAAACAGATTTCCTGAGTTGTGTGAGTCACTCTAGCAAATGAATCAAACTGGAAGAGGGGGCCAGGGGAACCCTGATTAGTATCCCATCTGTCAGAAACACAGGTAACAACCTGAGCTTGCAATGGACATCTGAAGGGGCGGGGAAGTCTTGTGGGACTGAGCCCTTAACCTGTGGGATCTGCACTAACTCCATGTGGGTAGTGTCAGAACTGAATTGCATGGTAGGGCACCTAGCTGGAATGAAAAACTGCTTGGTGTGGGGAAAACCCCACTGCCCAGAAGTGTATGGTAGTAATAGAGAGTAGAGTAGAGGGTAAAATGGAGTGTTTCCCCTTTATGCTTGTGTTTGAGCTCACCATGAGCTGAGAGTATCCAGATAGGGGGACATGGGAGGCCCACTGTACTCAGAACTGAACATGTCACCTATGCAGCACTGTGCTTCACTCTGGATGCCACATTTTAAGATGGACCCTGGCACACCAAAGGTGTGGGCCCTAAAGTTCTGGAGTTACGGAAGATCCAGGCTGTGAAATGTGGCCTAGGGGAACATTTATAGAATCTGGGGATTGAGTTGTGAACTAAAAGAGGAACTGGGTTCATTTCCAGAAACTCCTGTGAGTAGAGATACTTCCAGTGAATAAAGTTGGCCTCTATAGTTCCTTCTAATGCCAAGAATCAATGATCCAAAGCACTTTGTTCCATAGTTACAGTGCTGTTGGTACAGCATTGTTAAGCACAGGGGAAACTGACTGCAAGTTTTTATGGGAAAAAAGTAGCAAATATTTATAATAATTTATACTGACATTTATAGCTAAGAAATATAAAGTTCTGGTGTTTTTCCACATGACTTTCCTGGAGCCCATATCTTGTCATTTTTTTAATCCCTCAAAGCCCTTCATATTAGTACATTATTTTTTACTTTCTTGAACTTTTCTAAAGTATTAACAGCTGTAGGAATCAATGCATATATGGAATTCCATTAATGTTCTTGCCATAAACATTAATTGAGCACTTATTGAGGACCAAGCCTTGGGGATACAGTAATGTGCCTAGAGATGTAGTGATGGTAGACACACAACAAAATGACAAGCAATGACCATCCAAGTGAGAATAGTGCAATGAGGAAAAATACAGGAGGGTCATAAAGGTATATCAAGTTACAAGGGTGTTCCCAGAAGGCCTTTCTGTGCAAGTGACATTTAAACTGAGACTATGTGGAGACAAGAACCAGAATTATCCAATGAGAATTATCCATGGTTAGCTAGCAGTGAGCCAGCTAAAACTGGCCCATGGGCATGGCTCACCAGATTCCAACTCTCCATAAAATTAAGAGGCCTTCTCTGTCCTGCCTCAGAGAAGGCTGCGATTTCCCAAATGCCCCCACGTCTCCAGATATCGGTCATCTGACTTTCCTAGCAACTGCTACCAACAGCTCCTAAGTTGACCACCTGGAACCCAAGCAGAGTTTTTTGTACAAGGCTGCCTTATGCTTGCCTCATAAAAAGTGGAACAGCATCACTTTCTGGGAGCACAATGCCAAAGATCAGGGCACCATGGAGCTGCTGCTTTCCTGTCCATGAGGTCCACCTGTGCCAAATGACACTACAGGTGATCACCAGCATCCTGGTGCCTCCACAGATCTAAAAGAGAGTAAACCATGCAGCTATCTGAGGACAGAGCATTCAAGTCTGAGGGAACAGACAAAAGAAAGTCTCTGGGTGTGTTTAAGAAGGACAAGGAAGTCAATGTTGGTGGAGCAGAGAGAACAAGGGAAGAGGGGGTACGAAATGAGGTCAGAGAAGCCAGCAGGGCTCAGATCTTGGGCCGTGTGGGCCATGGTAGGACCTTTGGATTTTTTCTATGTAGAATAGACTGTTCCATTTAGAATTGAGAGCAGTGGAGAACACAGTGGAGTTTGTGCTTCGCAATGGATGTTTCTTGCTGCTGTGTGAAGGATAAACTGAAAGAGGTGTGATTAAAAAGAGAGAGACCATTTAGGGAGTCATTATGGTAATCCAGTCAGGACACAGTAGCAATGACCAATTACAGTTCCTATATAAAACCTGGATAAACTTTGTGATTTAAAAATTCAAGTATCCTACTAAAGAAATAACTGATCACAATACCTTATTTTTTTTTTGCTTTTTTGATATATAATTTACAGAATGCCTTAATATCCAACTCAATCTCTCCTTAAAATAGAATGATATCAGAGCACACACTATTATTTCCATTTTCACAAGTTCAAAGTGATGAAATAATATGCTAAAAGTATACTTCCCTTATGCCCTTTCCACTGCACTAAAATGTTTCTTTATTAATTTCCTCCAATAGGCTTATCATTATTCTAGGCACTGTGAGGCATATAAAGAAGCATGAGACACTTGTTCAGGACATATGCCTCTAGCACAAGGCATAGGCATAAAATTTTAAGTAAGAGGATATAGAATTATATGAATGAATGTCAAATCAATGTTATAAAAAATAGGTGCCCACTGATTCTAAATATTGAGATTATGAGGTAAAAGTTAATACTTTACACTTGAAATTCTATATTTCAAAAAAATAACAAAAATAAAAGGTAAAAACAAAATGCTATTTACAACATATATGACAGTAAAAAAAATTAATCCTCTTAATGTATAAAGAGCTCTTATAAATCAGTAGGGAAAAGATAAGCAGCTCAATTTCAAAAATTGGCCAAAGGTCTAGGTAGACAAATCACAAAAGAAATAAAAATGAGTACTAGATGTGTGTGGGGGGTGGTGGAGGGGGGTGGGGACTCGACCTGAGTGGTAATAAAAAAGAATTTATACAGCAACAAGATATTACATTTTACCAATCAAATTGGAAATGTTTTTATAATGGAAATACTCATGGTTGACGAGTACTCTTATGCTACTAGTTTTTAAGTATGCTTATCAAAAGCCTTAAAAGTACACTTACTTTGGCATAAAATGTTCTTGCAGATACATAAATATTGATGTGTAAAGATACCTCATTATATTTTTTACGGTATATTTTTTTTAAGATTACAAAACCGTATAATGCTAGTTTGGTTTAAAAGCAAAACAAACATAAGTTCCAGTGTATGTATGTGGAAATTTTCTATAAGGAGATCATATAATACCTCACCAACTTATAATTTTTAGAAAGCACAGATTTATAAATAGTACACTTTTTTAGGATTTGATTTTTTAGAGCAGTTTTACATTTACAGCAAAATTAAGAGAAAGGTATAGAGATACCACATACACCCCTCACCCCTACACATGCACAGCCTCCCCCGTTGTCAATATTCCCCACCAGAGTGGTGCATGTGTTACAATGGATGAATCTAGATTGACACAATGTAATAATCCAAAATCCATAATTTAACGTAAGCTTCATTCTTGGCGTTGTACATTCTATCGGTTTAGACAATTGTATAATGACATGTATCCATCATTACAGTATCATACAGAATAGTTGCACTGCCCTAAAAATCCTGTGCTCTATTGATTTCTCTCCTCCTTCCCTTTAGTGCACTTTTTAAATCCACGATCTCTTAATGTACCCCTGATTTAGTTCAACCTAATTAAAGAAAATAATAAAGCAATAATTATTGTTCCCCATTCCACAGACTATGTGGACGTGTCCAGAGGATGGCACAGAGAGAGAACTGTTGATGCCACATCTTCTCATAGGCTGAACAGAAGACCTGGCCCAGAAACTGCCTTAAAGCACTGAGATAATTGGTGAAGAGGCCAGGCAGTTGCACAATCATTTTGCTTAGACTTGCAAAAGCAAAACAGGAGAGAATGCAAGTGCAAAGGACATTAAATTTCAAGCCGATAAAGGTTAGCTCAAAGATTTAAAAGCAGCACTGTCTGCAAAGCTCCTGGGGCTAATATATCTGAAGACATTGTAATGAAGTAATGCTTTGGGTTTTACTGCAAAATTAAGGGTTCTGAACAATTGTGCTTTATCAGAGATTTTTAATACTAATTAATCTGTTTTTTTCAAGTGGGTGATTTCTAGTACTTGAATTTACTTTGTCATTAAATATCAAGGTAGTCAGGTTACATTAACTATTTCTCTTTTTACCTATTTAAATAGCTTTTCCTCAGTTCCTATTTTCTATAAAACTTTAATCTTTTGAACTTTAGTTTTGCCTATCCATAAAGTTTTGGGTGTTGGAAGGAAAGAGCAATCCTTGTGTACCTGGGTAATAGAGAGGTGCTGATAAAGGAGATGACACTTTAACTTATGACTAATGTAGAATTAGTCAAGGGCTGACTGAGTACCAGGCTCACTGCTAAATATTTTATACATCTTATATTGATAAGTATTATTTCTCTAATCTCACAGATAAAATACTAAAAATCAGAGATGAAAAGTAACTTGCCAAGTTACACCACAAGTTATGTTTGGAGCTAGAATTCAAAATCAGTATTACGGACATAAAATCCATGTCCTTAACCACTATTCTGCCTGAAATCATGGGTAAATTTTGTATAATTATGGAAAAGACATTCCTTTTTCATTCTGTATGATGTGGTTCCTCAAACTTTAGTGTGCATAAGAACTATTTGAGATGTTTGCTAAGAACAGAGGTTTTCTTGTCCTGTTTAATTCTGATTTAATAATTTGAGAGTGATCCAAATATCTGTTTTATAATCCAGCATCCTGTGTGATTATAACCTACCTCAGGTGGTCTAAGATTCAATGGTTAGGAATCACTGTCATTTTCTCCAAAAACAAGCCCTTTATCCAATCTGGAATATTTTTGCATCTCTTAATTTTTCTTTCAACTGCTATTTTATATGTCAATTCCTTCATGAAGTCATTTCCATCCCCCTTAAGCGTATTTGGTTTGAAACTCCTCTATGGTCCCCTATATCTTTTTACATACCTTGTTTTTCAGTTATCACCTATTTTTGTAAATTTGAAGACAACATAGTCTGAAGACCATGAGTGGATTGGATGCCACTACAATCTCAACCAAGAAGGCAGCAATGCTTAGCTAAAAGAAAAGTCAGATAGAAAGAAACTTCCATGGTGTAAACATATCTAATGCTGTAGAACTGCATATAAGTGAAGAAAGAAGGTTGCAGAAGAGTAGGTAGATTAGGATATCATTTTCTGTAAATTAAAATTACAAGGGCCGGCTGAGTGGCTCAGTTGGTTAAGAGCTCACTCAAGTGTTTGAGCTCTGAGCAACAGCAGTTTGATGCCCGGCCCGAGCTGAGCTGCCGCTGAGCTGCCAACTGGTGGCAGGATGGCTCAGCTAAAAAAAAAATTTTAAAAACACAAGCGCGTATATCATACCTAAGAGCATTTGCTGATTGAATTGGTTGCTAATTTTGCAGCCAAAATGACCTTAAGTTGAGAAATCGTTTTTGTTCTGTGAAATAGTCTAGTGCAAATACCATGAAAAATAAACTTTGGTCATTTTCGTTGATGTCAAAATTTGACTGTTACAAAGAAAGAAATGGGATATCTGGAGAATGTACTGACTTCCTTATTCTTTTTTTTTTTTTAAAGACTTTTATTGGGGAATTGGGGGAAGGGGAACAGACAAGTTGCTGTCATTTTATTCTTCAGTCTAGTTGTGGAGGATGTTGCTTCACTGGCCCAAGTTGGCACCATCATTGTGCTCTTCCCGGGTGAGGCAGATCAGTCGCCGGCTTCT
>NW_017731590.1:2330464-2333525 GCF_001890085.2 Hipposideros armiger
CAGGGGCTGCAGCCTACGTTGTCGCCGGCGACTCATGGCAGCCCAGCTCCAGGTTGAGCTATAGTTCAGCATCCCAGCTGCAGAGGGCAGTGTCACTGGCCCTCACATGTGGGATCTGAACCGGGGCCCCCTGGCATCCCAAGCCAGCCCTTAACCAACACGCCACTTGGCCGGCCCATGACTTCCTTTTTCTTGGAAAATTTACAAACCAAAGCTGAAGGTTGGCCACTTAGGTGTTCTGTCGGCGGACTTTAGGCTTAGGTGGGAAGATGGACTAGATGCTTTTATATATATTATTTTTTATTAATATTTTAAAAGAATCAAAATCCTGTTGTTTAACATAGACAGCTTGTATATTATGGGTGTAAAATTGAGGAATAATGTTGAAGAAGGAGGATATGCTTTGTAGCCATGCAGACCTGGGTATGAGTCCTAGATCTGTCCTTACTAGCAAGGTGACCTTGGGCAATGTACTGAGCCTCTCTGATCACCTGTTTTTTCTTCTGTACAATGGTAATAATAATACGTACTTTTCAGGATTATTAAGATCACATGAAAGAATTTACGCAAACTTGTATGTGATAGCTGACACATTTACAATATGTTAGCTCATATAATTACGATGATGAAGAAATGATTCAGGCATAGGTCTAGGAGTTCAAGTACTTTTAAATCTTTTTGAAGTCTACATTTTTTTATCATAATACATGGTATGGCTCCATGGCAAAGGAAGGAAGGAAGGAAGGACGGAAGGAAGGACGGAAGGAAGGAAGGAAGGAAGGAAGGAAGAAAAGAAGGAAAGGAAGGAAAAAGAAAGAAAAGAGCCCTCACACTTCCTCACAATAACATTTGCTGCGTTAGCACAGACTTCACATTACGGCTTCCCCACGGGGTTTGGTGAGATTTTTCAATTGCACTCCCCTCCTCAGTCCCATTTTATTTTTCATTTTGTTCTCTTTAAAAGAAAAAAAAAAAAAAAGAAAGAAAACGCTGGTTGTGCTGATTATCTGTTATTACTTCCAAATAAGAACATGCTTTCATTTACTGAAATTGGATCCCCATTCACTACATTGGCACAATATGGGCCGTCTTCTCCAGAGGGTTTGGGGCCTGTTAGATGGTGCACAGTTGGAAATTGGTGACACTGAATTGCTGCCAAGGCTGGCAGACCTTTAAGATAGCATCTGGTGACCTTTTTGCTGAGCCCCTTGGGTCCTCCATTTGAGATTTGATGTTCTCCGCACGGGTGTAATCCAAATCAAATGTGAGATCTGGTGAGTTGGGAGTTACATGGGAGGTGGGGCCAAGAGGGACTGTCTACACTGCTCTGGGCAGAGGATGCTTCTAGACGCCTTTGCAACATTTCTTTCTAACTCTGAGACTGAGCTGTAGCAGAGAGTGGTACTAAAGGGCTGGTTTGCAGGAAGAGCACAGTGTGAGAGAGTGAACAATTGGGCAGTTTTCTCCACATTTATTTATCACTCAGCAATACAGTAATCCTTCCCAATTGCTGCTGTTACCAGATGACACTAAACTCTTAACAGAGTCTCTGACAGCAGCAGCTGAGGTAAGATGTACATATGAGGAAGCTAGCTGTGTCGTGCTTCCAAGATAGTATTGATGGCATTTTTTATTCTTTTGAAATGGCAGGTTTCTATTTTCAGTACCTCAGGTAGAGCGCACAGAAGAAAGAACTGTGAGTTTGTGAACAGCCTAACAACCAATGTGTGTTGACGAAATGTTTGTGCTAACAACAGACACATGCTGTTTCTCAGCTGGGGAGTCATTTTCATGATAATTTTAAACTGCTATGTATGTTTTTTTGTTGTTGTTGTTGTTTTTTAAAAAAACAGCTTTTACTTTGAACAGATTTAACAGGTTATTTTTTATTTTACATCTACTGTGGCTGTTTTAACAGACAGGAAAATACATTTCACATTTCCTGGCAATTCTGCCCTGAGAGACAGCCCACATAAAGATTCTGAAGGTGATTAAAGCAAAGATGGTTTATCTCCCTTACTTTCATCCAGAAGTTAACTCTCGGCCCCCATGCCTGTTTTTGCCTTTGAATCCTGCACTTGCTGCTTCGGTTGCTTCCTCCTCTCCTTTCTGCTCCTCACATGATCCCAAACTTAAACGGATGCTCTCCTGACTCCTCTCCTCACAGTAGGAATTTAGGTGCAATCAGGTAGACTTAGGTTTAAACTCTGGCTCCACTACTGGAAAGCCATGTAGAATTGGACAAATCAAACTCTCTGACTTTTAATTCTCTCATTCTAAAATGCAAATAATATGAGCACCTACCTATAGAGTTGACCTGAAGACCAAATAAACGAGTATATGGAAATGACTATAGTGTGACTGTCAGGTGGTTAAATGCTCCGTAATACCATTATTTTTGCAACCATTGCAGACCATAGTTATTTCCCTTTTTAAATTATTTTTGTGATAAAATTGGTGTACAAGATTACATATATTTCAGGTATGCAACATTACAGTTCAATATTTGCTCATATACACTACATGGTGCTCACCACTATAAGTCTAGTTACCATCTATCACCATACAATTGATCCCTTTACCTCTTTCCCTTCTGGCAACCACCAGTCTGTTCTTTGTATCTATGAGTTTGTTTTTGTTTTGGTTTGGTTTGGTTTCACATATAAGTGAAATTATATGGTATTTGTCTTTCTCCATCTGACTTATTTCAGTTATTTCTCTTATGAACTTCAAATAGCACTGATTCTTTGTAACATTCATTTGACATTTATATGCTAATTAGGTATGTTCCATATTATTTATGTAAATTTTGTATCAATTTCTTTAAATACTTTATATAACTATATATACATAAACGTGCACAGCATAGGTATACTCTCACTGAGTTTTCACAAACATGATACACCCATGCAAAAACACTGAATAAAAAATTCAGATCAAAACACTGAATAAAGGGCCGGCTGAGTGGTGCGATGGTTAAGAACTGGCTTGGGATGCCAGAGGGCCCCGGTTCGGATCCCACATATGAGGGCCAGTGACACTGCCCTCCGCAGCTAAGATG
>NW_017731590.1:2333775-2370857 GCF_001890085.2 Hipposideros armiger
AAAACGACAGCAACTTGTCTGTTCCCCTTCCCCCAATTCCCCAGCACTGTTCCCATCCCCCCAATTCCCCAATTAAAAAAAATCTTTAAAAAAAACAAAACAAACAAACAAACAAAAACACTGAATAAAAAATTACCAATATCCCAGAAGCCCCACAACATTCCCCTCTGGACTCTACAACTCCCCGAAACAGTAATCGCTATACAGAGGCTATTTATCTGACTTCCAGAAGCAAGTTTATACCAGTTGTTACCTTCATTATTTGTGATATTTTTGGACAATGAAGTGAAATTAAGTTTTTTGAGGTCAGGGACAATATGCTATACATCTTCTCTCACTGCAAGAACCATTGTTAAATATACACTCTTATTCTATATTCCCACCTTGCTCTATTGTCATTTGACTGCACTTGTCTGACAAAGCCCCGGCTCTGAATGTCCCCCATCTGCCTTCTGTGCATCCCCACAATCCCAGAAGAGAGCATGCACCCTCTCAGACTGATGCCACCAAACGGCACTCTCCAGTCTCCACTGACCCCTCACTTTTGCCCAGCCAACCTTCCTTCTTTTTCCAGTCCGCTGTCTTCCATTCCTCATAGGAGCTACTTCAAGCCATCTACCCTTAATCAGACTTCCTACCCCAGCACTTCCCCCTTGGGAGCCAACAGGTAACCATATCATGTATATCAAAGAGAAAATTCAAGCCATCAGCAATTTGATCAATACCTTGTCTCCAAATGTACAAATAAATTTGCCTGCGTTCTCATCTATCTCCCTACTTCCCAGCCCTGAGGCTTCATTCCTGCCTGTTCTCTAAGTGATCCCTGTTTCACTTTGTCAGGGTTCATCTTATTTTATCAACGATGTCCTCTCCTTCCCTCTGTCTCAGTTGGCTCTTCACCATTTGGATTTAATTGTGTTGAAGTCCCTACTATCTTTCAACAAGATAATAGCAAAGCCCTATCTGAAATCCACATTGCACCCTAGCCACCACCCCATCTCCCTTCTTGCAACCAAACTTCTTCATAGAGGTCTTTGGACTCCCTGTCTTCAGTTTCTTGTCCCCTGCCTTCCTTCAACCCACTCCACGATCTCACTGAAGCTCCCTTATCAAGATTCCTGATGTCCTTATGGCTTAACTCAGTGGGCACTTTTCAGAGCTTACCTTTCTTAGACGTACCTGAAACTGGACACCATACCCTCTATCTGGAGATGTCCTCTTCACTTTGCCGCGAAGACCCCACACTCCTGGTTTCCCTTTTACCTTATTGATTTCTTCTAAATCTCCTTTTAGGGCTCCTCTTGCCTCTGTAAGTGTAGGTGTTCCTCAGAGTTCTTTCCTAGGCCTTCTTTCTTTCTCATGCTGCTACAACCGAGATTACTGTAAATTATATATATATATATATTTTTTAATATTTAATATATATATATATATATATATATATACATATATTTAAGTCTTTCCCTATGGTTTGGCTTGATTCAAATCAACAAGTATTGGAGCAATTGTTTTATGCTCAGATAATACGACATGTTTTAAAGTGGACCTTTCCACCATCAATAATAACAGCTAGAATTTATAGAATGCCTTCCCTGCCTAAGGCAAAACTATTTTCATATTTATTTTTCCTGATTATAAAATAATCCTTTCTCATGTAGAAAGTCTGAACAATAGTTTTCTAAGATATAATACGATATAATGCAATGCAATAGTGTGATTGACTATCCTGAGTTCTACTACCCAGAGAATACTTACTGTTTATTCTGTCATATTTCCTTCTAGATATACTATGTAGTCTCACACATAAACACATATATTATGCATTTTACATAGTTTAGATAATTATATTTTTCACTTATTTGTATAACTGTACCTTTTCTTGTGTCATTAAAATTATTCCTAACTATTTTAGTGGCTGTACATATTCTATCACATGAACATTGAATAAAATATTCACCATATCCACCTATTACTAAATATTTAGAGTTTTTAATTTTTCTTCTGCATTTTTCCATGATATGCAATCTTAAAAGTTGATTTACTAGGTTAAAGAGTTTCAACTTTCTGACTCTTAACACATTTTATCAGATCACCTGCTATATTAATTATATCTATTTATGTAGACACCAGCATCTGGGTTATTTTCAAAAAAGTTTTCTATATTTAAAACAATTACAAAACTTTGTAATTATTTTGACTTGCTAGTCTGTAGAATTAAACAAGGTTAAATATTTTTTTAAATTTTGTTTATTATTTGTATTTCTTTGAATCATTCCTAGAGCATTTTCCTTTTTCTATTTAATATTAATTTTAAATAGAGAACTACTAATAGAAAAGAAAGCCTCAAGGTGAGGCATTAAAGAGAGACATAGAGCAGAACTGGTGCTGGCAAACTTCCTTGCCTTTCTTCCTTTTCTAGTTGCAAACACTGAAAATACATGTTAGACTTATAAGATACGTAATAACCTTTAGGGTTTGTTTTGTGATGCCACCATTACCTACAGTAAAGAGTTTTGGAGCAGGTGGATAAATGATCTTTGTGAGTATAAGGAAGCGGGTGGGGGAAAATAAAGCCTGAGAAGATAATAACATGGCCTCTCTATGGTAAATAATCCATAGACAAATAACCAACATCTACTTCTTCATCCCACTGTATTACCACTGTTCACACCAACAAACACCTTCCATTTCTTAAGCCAGCCTAGTGCATGTGGATCTGCAACGTGAGTAACAAAGTACAAAACTATTTCTTCACAGCGAGGAGAATGAGAACTTGGAGGCAGAAACTCAACGAGTGCTCCCGCAATCTGTGACTGGTAATGCAAGGCAGATGAGCAGAGAACCCCCAGCTCCTAGTAATCCCACTGATCATCAAATCAATCATGATTCAGATGATGTGGAAGAGAGCAAGCACCCAGAGAACAACCAGAAGCCAGACAGCAACCAGCAACTCCTAACAGGATCACTCAATAGCAGATTTCTGGATGGCAAAGTGAGTGACAAATACCTGAGCTTTCCTTGGTAATTGACTAGTCAGGAAAATTGAGAGTTAGAATAGAAACAGATATATACAAACACACACGTACTAATGGTAATATATTTTGTATAACAGAATTTTTCTATCTGAAAATGAATTTTGAAATCATTTTGTATATTGCATTTTGTTGGCCACCAGTTGTGTTGGTCAACCTGTTCTATCTGTGGCTAACTCAGTGATGGTCAAACAGTGATAACTGTAACCATACATGCAAAGTTGGGGTGTGTTAGAGGGGGAGGGTCTGTCTGCTTCAACATTACAGGGAGAGATCATTTAATTTCAAAATCCACTGCAACCATATCTAGATATCAAAAAATGATCAGCCCAAAACTATCTGGATAGAACTATACATCATTGCACTCTGTTAAGAATCAACTAAACAATCTACGACAAACTGACTTGGTAATGAATCTAAATGATTAGTAATTTGTAATTAGAAAACAAGAATAGCAGCAATTGAAAACTGGATCCAAATCAAGACAAAAAATTCCTTGATAACAAACTACCATCTCCAAAAATTGCTGAAATTGCAATTAAGTGGATACATAGAGGAGTTTTGTAGTGCTGCCAATCATTAAGTGACAGCCAGGTATTTTAGTAGAATGCTGAATTAGAGTCTGCAATAAACACTAACATAACTATTTTTAGTTTATAATTTTAATAGTTTCTACTAGATCACTCAGAAACTAGCTAGTTTTTAGTCATATAAGAAAATAAAAACCTATGGCTTTGTGATCTTTCGCTCTTTGAACTCTGAAAAAATTATAATTTGGAGTGATTAAAGCTTACCAATGGACCTCAAACCACATACTCTGCAAAGTCTACTTGAACACTGGGGTCCAGAAAGAAAACTGACTTGCCCAAGAGGTCAGAGACACAGCCTGTGCTGGAACTTAGGCTTCCTAATCCTCAGTTAATGTCTTCTTTTGGCTTTCTCATAAGGGGTTCTTGAATTTAGGGTCTGGTTGGAGCAGACCTAATGTTTCTGCAGAAGTGAAAGAATCTATTATGAACCTCTGAAGAACTCTGAGTTTTTACTAATTTTGACTCTGGAATTCATATATTTGTTGTTGTTGCTCCCGAGCGGATGACCTTGGTAAGATTATAGTTATAAAATAAGTGCCAGATTGCTTTCAGGTAAATTTTATCAATTGCTCCTTGGAATTAAGCTGTGAGGTTATTTCTCTCGCTATGGTATAGATGATAAAACTGAGACTCGGAATACAGTGACTCAGAAGTATGCAAATAATATGTTTACCCAGGTTTTCTTTTCTTAATTTTTTATTGATCTTTCTAATCATGAAATATTATATACTCATGTAGAAATTTTGAAAATGGAAAGAGAATATAATTAAAAATAAAATGGAACTCAACTAAGGAAAAATACATCCATGCATAGATACAGAATGAGAATCATGATGTACGTATTCTTTGTTGTCCTGCTTCCTTTACCTCATATCAAGAATTCTCCCCCTGACTTCAAAAAATGTATCCTAACCATCAACTTTAATGACTCTGTGAGAGTCATCCTCAGAACTAAACACTTAAATAACATTTACTATGTGCCAGGCGCTAGTCTATGCTCTTTACATATATTAACTAACTTACTACTCCGAAATACCCAACGAGGTAGGAATGCTTATTATCTTCTGTTCATAGATGAAGGAACCGAGATACACAGAGAGGTCAAGTGCCTTGTCCAGATCATAAGGCTGAGAAGTGGTAGAGCCACAGTTGAAGTCCACGCTCTAGGCCCTTAATCACTAAACTGTAGTCATTCCTTTCTAGGGATATAACATGGTTCATTTAACTAATTCCTTATTGTTAGGCATGTAAGTCATTTCTAGGTTTTCTCTTATAAATAGAAATTTGTTTCATAACACTCCCCCTACCACACCAAGCTGCCCATTCCTGGTGCAGATTCTTCATTAGCCGTTATAATGGGCAGAATGTTCAACAGGTAAGCTGTTCTTGGACCTCCATCATCTGGGGTCTCCGCGAGCTCTGTAGTGCCAGAGGGAGATGATGTGCCCCTCCCCTCCCCAAATTCAAAGAGGTTTCTTGTGGGAAGCTCAGCAGGGCTAACACCCAGCCACCAAACACAGCAAGGCCTCATGAGAGGTGTGGGGCCTAATTGGTTCTGTCTGCCAAGTGTGTGGCGCTGGCCTGCCAGATGGCAGCCACAGTTGCCTGGTACAGAAGACCCTCATTACCACCCTGACTAAGTGGTAAATGGAATCCTGCCTCAGTAAAAAAGCAAACTAATCAGAACTCCTTCTAGGTCCCCCTCCCTTACACATAGATGAAAATAAGCTTTCCTGCCTGGGTCGTCATAGGCATTGTGGACTCGATGAATTTGCTCCAAAAGAGAAATTGCTGATAAAGGCTGAGCTAACGTGGGTGAGGATGGGCATGTGTGAAACCTTTTTCTAAATTACAGATCAAGTTTGAAGAGTGTCATTAGTAGTAGGAGGTACATAAAGCTGCAACTGGTAGTGAATCCATCATTGCATGTCTGTAAGAACAATATCTTGGAAATCAACATGTACAAACCTTCAATTCCCAAATGAAGACTGAGAAGCCCAGAGAGCTTAATGGTTTGTTCAAGGTCTCACAAGTGAAGAGCCTGGCTCTTCTCACTACCCGCCCTAGAATGCTTTTGTCTCCAAATTCTGCTCCTTGTGTGTCTTGGAAAATATATTTGTTTACATTGTTCCTCAGAATCATCAACCCTGCCTTCTCCCAGAAAATAAAAGAGAATGGGTGACTGGCAACAAACTAAGTAGCACGGTTTCAAAAATAAAATTAGAGTGTGCTTTTTGTATCTGGCAGCATGAAAATGAAAGGATTAGTGCTTTAATTTTAATAACTACCACAGTTGATTGGTAGTGTGTTCTTTTCAAAGCCCTGTTGCCTATTTTACCTCGCTTGTTCTCCATAATAGTCCTGTGAGGTAGGTGGAGGCACATGATGTTATTCTCATTTAATAGATGAATAGACAGATGTCAGGGAGAGTTTCATTTGGCTGTACATTGGTGGCTCACATTCAACACGTTCAAAGCAGAACCTTTGATCCTGCTCTTCTTCCTGTGGTCTGCGTCTCACAGCTCTCCCAGTTGCACCAGCAAGAAACCTGGGCACGGTTTCCTCCTCTTTCTCTCCCTCACTCTGATCTCCAACTAATCACTGAACCCTTTAAATTCTACTTCCTTATGGCTCTCAAAAAATTGCTCTCTTGTGTTTCCTCTGCCATAATCCTAGTCAGACCACCATTATACCTCAGCAGGGAGATTTTAATTGTTTTTCAACTGGCTTTCCTTTTCTATGCTTCCCTCTCTGTATTGGTCAGCTATTAGAATAACACTGTTGTGTAACAAATTGCCCCAATACTCCGTGGCTTATGCTTACATCTGTAGATGTGAGCTAAGACAGCATTTACTTATTTCACTTGGACTTCCCTAAGCTTGGCTCCAGACTGTAAATTGGGCTCAGGTCTGCTCTGTCTTTTCCTTATTGCTCTGAATCAGTGGGCTCTTCAAGGCAAGTTCTTCTCATGGCAATATAAACATTTCAAGAGGACAATGTCAACCACATCACTCAACCATAAGTACACTTTAAGCATTTGCTTGTGCCATATCCACTAACATCCCATTGGCCAGAGCAAGTTATATGGCAAAGCACACCACCAGTGAGACATATATGCTACCTCTTTTAGGAGGGACTTCAAAACCATTAATCGAGTGTAGTTACTACTCAAAACATTTAAAACTATTGTTTAACTCTCCTTGCCTAATATAAAATTCAAACTCTTTGACTTACCATTTTAACTCAACTCTGTCCACTCTCTACTTCCTTCCCATCCCCACCTTTCACTAAACTGAACTTTGGTTTCCCAAATAGAGTGCTCTTTCTTTTTATCTCCTATCCTTTCCCCATGCAATTCCTTTTGTATGAAATTCTCTTCCTTCCATCTTTATTTAACTCCCAGTTACACTGAGGTCTCAATTTAGATCTCAGTTCTACCAAGAAGCAACATTGTCAGATCACCAAGACTGAGGTAAGTGTCTTTCTTAATGTACTTCTAAATCAATCTGTGCATAACCCTGTAGCGGATGTTGTTTTATTATCAAAATAGGCTGTTTCCTTGTCTATCTCCTTCAACAAGTCTGTAAGTTCCCTGAGAATAAGAATTTGTCTTGTGCATTGTTGTTTCCAAAATTCTCTCTCTATGAAGTAACACAAAGCCAACACCTTATTTAATGGAGAAATGCTAGAGGCTTTCACATTTCAGTCTGGAAGAAGTCAAGTATATGTGTTCCTTCCACTTTTTCTTAACATTATGTTGGAGATATGAGCCAATGTAATTAAACAAGAGAAAACAATTATAGGTATAATAATTAGAAAACAAGAGGAAAAACTGTTTTTAGATGATTAGATTATACACTTAAACTCTCAAAACAGCTAAACAAACTACCAAAACAATAAGAGAATTTGACAAAACAATTATAACATCAATATACATAAAACAATGGCCTTCATATATATAAACAAAAACTAGTTAAGATAAAATGGAAGACACCATTTACAATAGCAAATAAATGCATAACAAAATTAACTAAATAAATAAATGCCTAGACATAAACGCAAGAAATGTCCAAACCTTTATGAGAAAAAATATAAAACACTCCTGAAAGATACATGAGTAGATTTAAACAATGGAAGGGCATGCTATGTTCTTGTACAGAAAAAATTAACATTATCAATCTCTATCAAAATTCCAATGACTTTTTTGCAGAAGTATAAAAACCCATCCTAAAATTCATATGGAATCTCAAGGGTCCCTCAAAAGCTTAAATAATCCTGAAAAAGAACAAAGCAAGAGGACTTACACTTTCTGATTTCCAATCTAATTGTAAAGGTACAATAATTAAAACAGTATCATACTGGCATAAAGATGGACATATAGACCAATGGAAGTCCAAATAGGGAGTCCAAAAATAAACCCTCACATAAACGGCCACATGATGCTTGCAAGTGTGCCAGATAAATCAATGAGGAAAAAGATGGTCTTTTCAGCAAATGGCACTGGGAAAACTGAAAATCCACATGCAAAATTATGCAGTTAAACCCTTACCTAACATCATGTACAAAAATTAACTCAAAATTGATGTGACTTTAATGTAAGCTCTAAAACTATAAAACTCTTAGAAGAAAAAATAGGGCAAAATCTTTACATTGGATCTAGTAATGATTTCTTGGCTATTTCCCCAAAGGCATAGGAACCAAAATTAAAAGTTGACAGGATTTCATGAAAAATTTTAAATATTGTGCATCAGAAGACACTATCAATAGAACTAAAAGTCAGTCCACAGAATGAGAGAAAATCATGTATCCAAGAAGAGATTAATATCCAGGATATTTAGAGAACTCCTAAACCCCAACAACAAGAACACAAACAACAGGATTCAAAATTGAGCAATGACTTGCATAGACACTTCTCCAAAGATACACAAAGGGCCAATAAGCCATGAAAAGATGTTCAACATAACTAATCATTAGGGAAATTCAAATTGAAACTATAGTAAGATACCAAGTCACAGATGCAACCCATTAGAATAGAGTTACAATAAAAAAATAAATGAAATGTTAGCAGGATGTGAAGAAAATCGGAACCCTTGTGCTCTGTTGGTAGGAAAGCAAAATGGTTATAGCCACTGTGGAAAACAGTATGGTCATTTCTCAAAAAATTAAATACAGAGCTACCATATGATCCAGCAATTCCACTTCTGGGTATATACTCAAAAGAAATGAAAGGAGGATCTCAAGGAGATATTTGTACATCCATGTTCATAGCAGCATTATTCACAGTAACTAAAATGGGGAAGCAACCCAAATGTCCATCAACAGATGAATGGATAAGCAAAACATATATGCATGCAGTGAAATATTATCCATTGTAAGAGAAATAGGGCTTTTCAAATAAGTGTTTAATGCTGTGTCTGCAAGTTTTCCACAACTACTTTAAAATAATTTTATTTATAAGCAATCTTTAAAGCACACTTGCTTACACTTCCAACACTTGCCAGTTCCAACACCCCACGAAGAGTTACTACATCTGTGTTAAATGTCTGTGCTTCATTTGCACCAATTACTTTAGGCAAATGTCACAAAACTAGCATTGCTTGGCAGTCATTTCACCTTATTTTGTCATCCCCAAGCAGTATTTTTCTATTCGAAGCAAAGCAAATGAGAGAAACCTATAGCATCAGGTTGTATAGGTACTCTGGCAACTCCTAACATCAGAAACATGGCCATGCTTGGTCAAAGTTTCCCATTTTATTTTCCTTGACACTCTTTAGGGACACTCTTAGATTTTGAAAAACAATATCCAGGGTGCTTTATATCACTGAAGGGACAAATCTAAAGCTCAGCGTGCACTTGGCCTGAACAAGACCTCACCACTCTGACACTGTGTTTCTCTATTTGTTCTCAAATGTGTTTTTACTGCTGGGGATCAGCAGGACACAAGACACTCCTCACCCACATAGCGTTCACACTCGATTGGAAGGAGATAACACAAAAAATAATACGTAATATAGTTTTAGAATTTACAAAATATTTGCAATACATTGTAACACTCATTCTTCACACCAGTCCTGGGAGTAAAATATATTTTCCCCTTTTCATAGGTGAGGCCATAAAATTTAGTCTGTGACATCTAGGCCAAAAAGATCTTCAAGGTGAAAATTATACCTGTCTTGCTCACCTGTGTCTCTAGTGCTGAAAATAAAGATACTCAATAAATAAACTTTGGTTTTTAAATAAGAGGAGGCCAAAGGACCCCTTGACCCCACTGGTAGGATGAAGTATTGATAAATGCTTCTTTAGAATACTATAATAAAGAAGTGTATTGAAATCTCAGAGGCAGAAAAATATATGTTGCTGACAATGGAAATATTTTATATTACAAGTAATTTTCAAAGAAACAATATGTCTGAAATACCTGAACAAATCTTTTATAGAATGAAACTTCTCTGTAGACTGGATGTGGCATCTCTATCATCCGAGGGTAACAGTGAAAAACAGGGTTCAAATCTTATCTGTACGATTTGCAAGGGAGTAAAATTTGAGCAATTCTGACCTCATCATAGCTCTACTGAAAGCATTTCCATGGCTCCCCCTTGCCCTCAGAATAAAGCACGGATGCTAACAAGACTTAAGCCTACTCGCCACCTTTCCCCCACCTCCTTCCACAGCCTTGTCTTTTGCGTTTCTCAAAACCTAAACTATGCTCAGAAAGCACCCATCTGTCTGCCTTACGCTCATGTGTGTATCTATGAGATTTTCAACATTGTTTCCATTCCTTGCACTCTTCTTTCTTCTCTTCTCCTCCTCCCTCACCACTCATTAGTATGTTCAAATCCATATCTAACTTATCTTTTAAGCCTAGACTTGAATGTCATTGCTTCCAGACCTGGACCACCACATCCAGGTTAGGTGGCCCTGGGGACTGTTCTGATAATGGCCCCTCTCTCCATCTTGCACTGTCACAGGTGCTTGCTGTGCCTCTCAGCTCTGTTAGTGCAGGGGTCACATCTATTTTGTTCCCTGTAAGGCCTATCACAGTGCTTGGCCCAAACTAGGTAAGCCATAAATATTTCTGAAATGAAGCAATAAAGTTCTTTGATTTCCGCAAGTCTCGGATTTCCAAATATAAAAGCTTGCTTATAGTACTTACCTGATAGGGTTGTTGTAAGGATTAAATTGAATGGCAGAAACAAAGCACCCATATGGTACCTTATACAGGGTATGTGCCCCACAAATAAGTCTTGTTATTTTTATGCCTATTCTAGAACTCTCCACCACTCCTGCTCACTCTGCCAACTCTAGAGAGCCTCCTGAGTTTTCCTTAAAATGCTTCATGACTATACATCATCTGTAGGTTGCTACCCATACTGGTAGGTTATTCAATATGACTATCAGCTGACTACAGACACTCCATTTTCAGTGAGTTCTTCTAATAATGTCTCCTTTCAATTACCTGATATTAAAAATAACAATATGTCTTTATTCATACCTGGGATTTTATTTTAATCAGTTATGGCAATCTGATAGATATAGAGACAACTGCCTTTGAAAGAAGAGTTTATTACTTACATTTCCGAGGAAAAGGGGGCATACCACACCACACAGAGCCACGTAGGGAAGCGTCAAGGTCAGGCAGGAGAAGTGAGGAGAAAGCACAGGCCACAGCCTTTATTGGGGTTCCCATGAGAGAGACAAGGTAGGACAGGATGAACAGATTAGGACTGGCTAGTTTCGGTAATTCCAGGAGTCTTTGTGCATACGGGCTATCCCTAGTTGTCTGGTATCTGGACCTGGGTTGATTTCAACAGAGGAAACATTGGCTTTGTGTGTGAGGGTGAGATAAAAGAGGTGGTTGGGAATATGGACTCAGGATTGGTTGGTCTGCATATGAACACTATGTTCACAGGCAGCTGTTTACTATCCCTAGGAATTAGGCCAGGAGGGATAGTCTCCTCCAGCCAGCAGGCCCCCAAGAGGTCAAACCATCATAAAATATAAAAACCATGATTAATACACCATACTCCGTGGCAAGAGGGAATGGGGTTTTATCATTGACCCTTGTTCCATCATTTATTCTATTATGACCTTTAACAACATTGTTCTTGGGATGTAATATTCTAGGCTTTTTCCTCTCTTCTATTCCATTCCTAATAAAGTTAGCAATTGCCTTTGCTGCCCTTCATGAACCTGCTGATTAGAACAGCCTAAGGATACCATTACCTCTAATAAGAACCTTACATTTGCCTATATACACCTTATGTTCTACCTATTTTTTTCTTTTTCACAGACACCTTCTTTCTGGCACAAATTAAACAGTAGTTGCTAATATATTTGTCAAAAATGCATTCATTACATAATGCTGAAATTGATGTCAAGCTTTCTTCTTTGGAGACTCAATGATCTAGTGACTACATGGGCTGAAGTCAATTGAAACTGGGAATGTGTTTTAAGAAATTGCTGGCTCACTCCTATTCTCCCTCCTTTCCTCTTTCTCTTCATCTCTCCCCTTCTAAGACTTACTACCGTTTGTCTTTGTTTCTTTAAAATTCCCAACCAGGCAAATATCCATTGCAGCTCTGTACCAACTGGAGATCAGTCCCTGTCATATATCCATGGCCTCCCAAGGAAGAGACTTAGAGACTGGTCCATGGAACAGATGGCACATGTTGGCGCTGACCAACTTGAGGTGTGTATGCTGAGAGTTGGTGGGTGGTTTCCTATTGTGGATTGTATATTTTGATGTAGCGCAGATAATAAAACAGCCTGAGAATGAACTGGTGGACAGCAGACTCCATATGTCTAATCAACTTTCCAGGAAGCTTCCCTGGGGAGGTTCACAGGCAAACCTCCAATGTCTCAACCAAACTTCTCTTCTTCCTCCCACCTTCCTCCTCCCAAATCCAATGGGTGTTTAAGATTGATTATGTGAGAATTTAAAATAACCAAAGAGTTATTTTGTAAAAGACAGATGATATACCTTAAAGTCTTCTAACAGAGTATGTACTCTGACATCACTTTCTTCTTCTCCTGGAGAAGGTCCTGAAGCATTGTAAACTAATAAATACACCCAGATTAAATACTTACCTTCGGGTGTTACTACCTGTCCTATTCTAGGTGAGGCCTGAAAGTACATGGTGCCAGCCCTGCTAGGCTTCTGCTTCTTTGTTTTGATCTTCAGCCATCTTATTTCAGAGCCAGGTTAATTTTTGCTATTGTTGTTGTGTCAGGATATTGGCCAGAGGCCAAGTGGAATGACAAAAGAAGATACTTTTCTTCTTGCCCTGGTCAGAAGAGAACTCAAGTCACACCCTTTGAGTTCTGGCTTATTAGATAAGCTTCAGAAAGAGCTGAAGATCCTGGATCCTATCTCTTCAGGATTTCTTCTTCAATCTCAGCTGAGCCGCCTCTTCTTGAAGCATGAAGTCCCTCTACAGTTACCTACAGTCAAGATCCTGTGCCAGAGATTCTCTAGGAGGGGCTCTCCTGAAACGGTATGGCCATCTTGTTCTTTTAAGTGTGGATTCCTTTTGTGCATTTTACTTAATCCACCAAAGTAATAGAATTTTTAAAAGGTAAGTTTTCTTTCTTGAAAATAACCTTTACTATTGACCCCTGAGAAACACAGCTTATCTGTATTCATATGTGGAAATCTCTAGTCAGAGTAGACCAGAATAGAAAACAGATTTAGGTCTGCTAGTCCTGTTTAATTTATCTTTAAAGGGCTTTCCTGTCCCAACTTTCATTGTCTGCTCTTAACGTTATTTGGATAGTTACAGATTCAAGATAATGGGCTCACTTAAGTCTATGAACAAGCTGATCAGTCTGTAAATTCCAAGGTAAGAATGGAGCGCTTGACTAAGCTATAGCATGATGGTTCTCACAGAGTTAGAGGTGGGAGGTATCTTTGAAATATAACTCACCATCATGAACTTATTGATTAGGAAACTGAGACTCAGAGGGGGGAAGGAACTTGCTTAGGGCACCCAGATCATTAATGGCTGATCCAGGGCAGGGATAAAGTTTCCCCAATACAAGGGCCGGGTTCTTTCTCTGCTTGCATTTCCCAAACTCACACTTGTGAGTGACTGCAAAGCATGGTCCAAGTATAAGCAAATTCAGAGAATTAGACGAAAATACCCTACAATAGGAAGAAGTAATAGCAATGGGTAGCAATTAGTGAGCCTGTGTTGATAGAAAACCAGGCCAAAACCAAGCTCATAGGGATAGTCTGAGGATTTCGTAATATAATAAATGAAATTGGTTATATATTTACGAGAACTATTTAGCAATACAAAATCAACTTATTAGTACAACCTCTGTGAATCTACGGTTCAATCCAATTTTCTGCCCTGAAACTTAGTTTATATCAGGTACCCTATCTAGCTTCCCTCCTCCTGTTTTCCGCCTCTACTGCTACCCCCTCCACTGCTCTGCAGTTCTCTGCCCTGCACTGTCCCTAGGATGTCACCCAGCCCAGCAATGGAAATGGACGACATTCCTTCAGTCCTTTCCTACGTGTAAAAAAAAACCAAACTTGAGATTTTGTCACTTAGCTTAGTAAGGCCTTGTCCTCAAATAATCTGAATATATTTACTGTATATATCAAAATATAAGCATATATAATTTAAGAGTTGTGTGTGTGTATGTGTGTGAGAGATAGAGAGGGAGAGAGGCTGGAGGCTAGATTATTATGCAGTAACAAAGAGCCTCAGAGCCTCAGTTGCTTTAAACAACAAAAGCTGATTTTTTTCATTTACATTACATTTCTGTAATGAATTAGCCACAGCCTCTTCTCATTACTGTCATTATCTTAGCTCCGAAACCAAGGCTCATGAAACAGACACTGTGGAATATTTTTGGACATGATGTCAGCGGGGAGAAATGAGAGCTCTGGAGGGTTTCATGTCCGTAGTTTAACGCTCAACCCAGGAATAGCACATGTAGCTTCTGCTCACAATTCATTGGCCAGAGTTGGTCACATGGCCCTACCCAACAAGGTAACCAGGAAGGACAATTTTACCATTTGTTCAGAATGGAGAACAATAGGAATAATTTGTAAAAAGCACTAATAGATAATATATTTTAAAGTGGTTTTAAAACTTTACATGGTAAAAATTTTCCAAGTACATCTTACCTCAGCAGTCTTCTTTCCCTTACATGTAAGTTAAATGAGAATGGTCTGTTTTATATTTAATTTTTCAGGTGAATTATGAAAAGTTACTCTGGTTTTTAAAAGTTGCAGCTTCAGAGGATCCACAGCAGAGCAAAAGAGTTGTGGACAGCAGCCCAAGGGAAACTCAGGGTGGTGGCCACCACGGCGAAAGGTACTTTCCCCCCTTTTGTGGGCATATTATCCCTAAACTTCTAGAGCTGCCAGACATCTTAGAGGCCATTCACTCTAACAGCTCACCCAATGCAGACCCACTTTGCTTTCCACCAACACTTGGCTTATGCTTATCATTTTTTTTTCTCTCTGTCTGTTGTACATAGTCAGGCATAGAAAATTATTTGCAGCAATTGCAGATGTTTCTTAACATGAAGTATGTGTCTTTTTTACAAGGTTGTCTTGTGAAAGTGAAAAACCTCATTATGATCTAAGAAATGATTTTCACTGGTGCAGAAGTCACTGCGAGTGTGATTCCAGGTATATGTGTAGTCAGTGAACTCCTGGGCTACAGATAGTAGCATAGAAAGGTCTGAGGTACAGGGATCAATAATCCCTTCTCATAATCTCAAGGAAAAGAAATGATTAAAAATAAAAATAGGATGCAAGGAATATCATTAGAGATGAGACACAGTAAAGCTTGATAATCTCTGCTTTCTCCAAGAAACAGGACAAAGTATAGTGGTTAGGAGCAGAACGACCCCATTGCCAGAAGCCTGAGTTCAATCCCCGTCTCTGCCACTAAGTGGCTCTGCAACCTTGGGCTGGCTAATCACCCTCTCTGTGCTTCTGTCCCCCAACTGTAAAATGGAAACAATAGACTTCACTTCAGAGATTTATAAGAGTAACTGAGTTCTTAAAAACAGAGCAAAGTTCTTAAAAACAGTGCCTGGTACATGGTAGGAAGTGCTATATAAGTGTCTGTTACTATCTTTAAACTATCCTACCAAAAGACACTCTTTTTAGTTACAAATAATGTGACACAGTGGCTAAGAGCCATGGCATAGGAGATTATCTCTTTAAGAAAAAGGTAGGGTTTTCTGTACAAATGGCCCTGGGCCAAGTGACTTAATGCCCTTCTACAGGCTGCCCCTGTTGACTCTGATACTTCATTCAACAAATATTCATTGAATACCAGCTGCTTGCCAGGCACACTTTGCTGGGCACAGTGAATTCAGAAGTTGGCAAGGCCTAGTTTCTCCTTCAAGGGCTCACAGTCCAAAGAAAGTGAGACTGCCATGTGGATATGCCAGGCAAATATTGCTCTGGGAGTAACTGTCCTACTGAGAGTCATGAATCCCTATAAATCTTTAACAGTCAGCAACCCACACTTCATATAACACAGATTGTGAGATTTGTGCCCTGAGAGGTAATAGGCTATGCACTAAAAAACATGGTCACTCATTGACAGATATTAGTCTTATGAGTCCCATACAGGAAGCTTCTCCTGAGCCTAGACTAGGTTATGTCTCTTTGCTGTATGGTCCTATAGTTTTTTTTCCCTTCATAAGAGACATTGTACTTATAATTACTTATTTGGCATTTGAGGTTAGGAATAGTGTCTGTCCTGGACAATTCAATGTCTCTCACAGTTCTAGCATCGTTCCGGGAACATGGGAGATGCTCAATAAATATTTCTTAAATGTAATTGCCACCTCCAATTATCCAAAGAGCTTGCATCATTTCACATGCAGGGACATCTGGATATCTACTCTATAAAAAGGTGCATAAAGAGATCATTTTGAACTCATCAGAGAAGGTGCTGCTTTACACAAACCAGACCGTGTGTGTGTGTGTGTGTGTGTGTGTGTGTGTGTGTGTGTGTACACATCTATGTAGAAGTGCAGGACTGTGGCCTGTAATGAATCAAGGCTCTTTGTTAATTCATGTGCTACTCAGGAAAATGCCCTCTCATGTTCTGTCAGGATATAGCCTTTAATGAGACAGATCTGTGATGTTTAAAAAGCCTCCAACATCACCAGTGGGACCAGGAGTGGCAACAGCTCTCATCACCTAATTTGGACCTGGTGAATTCAACGCCTGCAACAGGTTTTCTAAGTGACCCCACCAGCTTCAGTAAATGGGCTTATACAACACCTTCCCATTTAATAATCAGTGTAGTGAGCAGGGGCCAGAACCCCATAAATACCTACCCCCACAAACTGGCATTGTAAGAAAAGGAAAGAGGAAGAAAAAAATTCTGATTCAAATCTGGGACAGATACCTCTGATTGGCAAGGCCAGAGTCACGTACCCTAAGCAGTGAAGAGAATGGCTGGCCTTTTCCTCTGCCGGAGAGAGAGGCAGTCTCCTGGGCTGGGGAACTCCCTGAGCAAGGAAAGGAGTGTGCAGAGCTAGGCAACAAAAATAAAGACAGCCACTTCTCCTTTTCTGTAGCAAGTCTTTGGAAAATATTAGCTATTATTAAGTAGTTCAGAATGGTATATTTTAGGGCCAAAGCTCAAGCAAGAGTAACAGAGCAAAAAAGAAGATACAGTATGACCTTTAGGAAAAGTTAAATACATCAAAAAATAATCAGTTCTATGTACTGTCCAAGATCTCCTGAAAACTGTAAGGAACAAAGCAGGCTCCACCCACTTTTTATGGTGCAGTCTACTAGGAAAGTCAGACATGAAACAATGACTGAAGAAATAAAACTACAACCAGAACTTGAGGGAGACTTAGTAAGGAAAAGGAAAAAAAACAAGGAACTATGGAAGAGTTTATCATGCAGGGAGTGCTGCAGCACTATGAGGACATACTGTGAGCATCAGGTCCCAACTCTACATTCAGTGACATCATATTGGTAACTTCACATCAACTGTGGTGGGAGTATTTACACATGAAAATCAGTAATGCTCCAAGTGAGGGCTCTATCTTTAAGAGCTAGTTGTTAAAGATTTACCAGCACACCACTGAGAGTAAAATAATTTCTATGAGTGGAAGTTTGGAGCTGTCATACAAGGGCCCTCTAGGGAAGTGGCACTTAACGTTGAAACAATGGAAATTAGGAAAAGCTTCACTGCAGAAAAGACAGTTCAGCCAAATCTGGAAGGACACATAGCTTCGGATGTTAAATGAGCAAACATCTCAAACTAGTTTCATAAAATAAATGACTTGAACATTTTATCACCCTGGTATTTTTCACCTATTATGTAATGTAACAATAGTTAAACCATCTGAATAACTGCATACATTAGCATGCCACACAGTAGATAAATAATTACTCTCAAACCTTGTCTGGGTTTTCCAGGTACAAATAGCAGAGTCAAGGATAATGCAGGAAGTTGATCTAGTTCAAGATTTCTTTCTATGGGCCAGCCGAGTGGCCCGTAGGTTAAGAGTTGGCTTGGGACTCCAGCTCTGAACAGCAGGGCCCTGGTTTGGATCCCACATAAAGGCCAGTGACGCTGCGCCCTCTACAGCTAAGATGGTGAACAACAGCTCGACCTGGAGCTGGGCTGCCGAGAGTCACTGGCTATGGCATATAGGCTGGAGCCCGTGAGTGGCTGGCAGCTGGCGTGAGCTGCCAAGAGCCACTGTAAGCGGCTGTCTAGTGGCCGGCGACCAATCTGCCTCACCCAGGAAGAGCACAATGATCACAATACCAATGTGGGCCAGTGAAGCGACGTCCTCCACAACTAGACTGAAGAACAAAAGGACAGCAACTTCTCTGTTCCCCTCCCCCAATTCCCCAATTTAAAAAATTCTTAAAAAAAAAAAAAAGATTTCCCTCTATGCAGGTTCCTTGGTTAAAGGGATCTGGCAGGAGCTGTTTTATGCTGCTTTGCTTGTGACAATGTATAGTTTGGAAATTTGATTATCTTGGCTTTAAAAAAAAAAAAAAGTAAGATCAAGCAGGTGATGTAAACCACTACGTCACTTGGAACATTTTCTCTCAGCCTAAAAGAATGAGAGAGTAGATTACAAATTTTGGTCCATGTTCTAGTCAAATTGATTGGTTCCTCCTGGAAAAGAGGCTGTAGGGCTCACTGGAACAGAGCAGGTTTGACTTAATCCCTGAAACCCCATGACCAGGTTACCGAGATTTAGAAGGCCTTACCGGGTGGGTTGTCTGGTTCCAAAATGTACAACAGGGGTGAGAGACATAGTGTGGAAACATAGAGCAGCTTTCACCGGATCATCTTTTCACAGCCTTTCCCCTGGCCCTCCACGTGGTACTGCCCCTCAAGACTCCAGCTCCCAGCCAGCAGTGAGCAAGAGCCTGTTGGAGATCTTCAAGATGGTACTAAGGACAACCAGTGGCAAGCTCAACATACAGAACCTTAATCTGAGTTTTCGAAAAGAAGATCGCTCATTCTCTGGCTACCTACCCCCACCCAAGGTAACCAAATTACATTTCAGATCAGTACATGTCCAACAGGCTACCTCAGGGCATTGGTCTATGGTAAGAAAGCACAGTTATGATCTGTGTTGTGCCTGTGGATTGCATTACACTGTTTTTTTTTTCCTTTGGCTTTGTTTTATTTGCTGTGACAGAGGGGAGAAAAACAAAATAAAAAAGGAATTGTGAAATGTGCAGAATTGATCCAGGAATTACTTACATTGGGTTATGTTTTATGTTAACAATAGAGAATATGACAATACCCAAACACTATTTCACAATGGAAAACAAATCATTTTTCCAAGGCCAAATATTCATTTCTCACACCCTCTACCAGCTTCCAGGGAGGTCAGCATGTGGTAGCCCATCCTTCGGCACACCAAACTGCAGGGACTGATGTGATTTACTGCTCCTAGAGATTAGCATCCTGTTTTGGAACATTAATTAACAGGGCAGACGTGTTTCGTGGAAGAAGGGCCACAGCCACATTAACTGCAAACCCCAGTCATGAGGCTACCTTGGATATAGGTGAAATAATAATTACCACGATTACTACAATTCCATTAACGACTCATCACCACTGAGCTTTGGCCTCTTACTAAGTGCCAAGTACTGTGCTAAATGCTTTGCTTACATCAGTTCAGTTCATTTCACACTTACAAATAACTAAAAAAATCTAAGCAGGTGCTATAATACCCATTTAATAAATTTTACAAACTGAATCTGAGAGAGGCCAGGCGAATCACCCAAGGGCCACAGCTTGCAAGTATGAGAGGCAGGATTCAAAGTACAGACGAGAACTGAAAACCAACAGCCAGAATTGGAACTCGGTCAGGCAGAAGAAATCTGGAAGTTTTCACTGAGCCCAGGATACAAGAGTTAGAATGCCAGAGGAGTAGAAGGGACTAGAAGTTACCGAGTGGGAAGGGGGAAGTCCCATTGGAAAGACTGGCCAATACCTTTTATCTAGGAAAACATGGGTTAGAATTGAGAGAGTCAGAGAATTAAAAAGAACAAGTGATGTTTACTAAGGCAGCAAGGACACAATATGCTGAAAGTGGGCTCTGATTCTAGCATGGAACTGGCTTTCTCTATGCTTTCATTTACACAGACAACTAAGCATGTGAAGGCAAAGCTCATGACAGTGTGTGCATGTATGTGTGTGTGTATATATGTGACTATTACACATGCAAACATGTCTCACTAGAAAGAGAAAGAGAGCTACAGGAGATTCCACATGTCATAAATGACATTTATCGTGGTTAGGATTTACATCAGTAGAAATGAAGAAGCATCAATTCTTTATTATCAGGAACTATTATGTAACGCCATCAGTGAAACTTGAATGTTCTCAGATAATACTCATAGAATTGAACATAAATGACTTGGAAGTCAAAATAAATTTGCTTCAACTCTTTGTGTCTCAGGTTTTTTCATCCGGAAAAACTGGGTTCCAAATATGTACTTCCTGTGTCTACTGTGAGGATTTAATAATATAAGTATGTGAAGGCACTTAGCACACTGTCTGATGCACGAGGCACAAGTAAATATTAGTTTCCCTTCTTTCTTAATGATAAATCAATATTTGTTGAAAGTATCACTTCAAAACAACCTAAGGAAGGAGGGCCTTTCCCAAGGTCAAGTTGATGGCCGCAATAAGCACTGGCTATCAGAGCAGGCCTTGAACTTCTCCCCCCACAGCTGGCCCTAACAGCTTAAATTTGTGGTTCATACCCAAGGAAATGGGGCACATTTTCCTTAAAGCTGGTCCGCATCTTGTGAGCCATCTGGCATCCCTCAAGACATCTGGAACTCACTCAAAGTATATTACAGTTCTGGGAGGTATGTAAAATAGAATTCTGTTTCCCCAGAACGTAAGACAAATTAAGGTCCAAGGGACGCTGGAATCAGAAAGCAGCAGCAGTTCCACCCCAGCAGCCTTGCTCCTGGACATAGGACTTCAGAGTGGACGAGGAAACATCATCTGAATTGGAGGGGTTTTTCTTTTTGACCAGTACTAAATTTTGCTGGAGTACAGGGGAGAGAATCACAGATCTCCTTAAGTTTCTTGTAAAATCTATGTACCATGTGCTGGGTGGGGGTGGGGGGCTGAGGCACATCCTCACAGCCAACATGTCAGAGGATTCACAGATCATCTGTAGCTTCTCAGATGAATAAATGCAACCTTGATGGGTAATCTGAGTCATGTCACTCAAATCAATGCAATCTTGACCAAGTATGAAAACATCCTCATTCTGTGGATTTACTCATCCTGTTCCTCTAGCACGTCTTTGATGCAATGATGGCTTCTGGAAAGATTGCTTGAGGCAATCTGGATCCACATAGATTTATTAACCACCCTGACCATTACCCAAGTAGATTCAACAGGTCTGTAGAACCTGAAAAGCTCCCAAGCATGCAGGCTCAGTTTAACTCTTTTAGACATAATCCGTATTCTTCATCTCTTGAACTTGTCCTCTTTCTGCTCTACATCCCAAACTACTCCCAGACCTTCCTCCAAGGAGGAGCTAGCTAGAACACAGGCGACTATACTTCCAATTACTCTCTGCTTCATTTTCATGCAACTTCCTCATTATCATCAAAAGGGAGTCCCGTTACTCAGGGAATCGGGTTTGTGAATGTGAAGTTTGTTCTTGGGGCAAGATTCCAGCTATGACACTAATTTACCTAATGACCAGGACTGTAAGACAGTCTTCTGAAGTTTGTCAGGCTCCTCTTTTGTATTTGGTTATCTCAGTATTGGTACACTCTGCCCTAAAACTATAAAATTATTTCTACTAACTTCAAATCATTCCTTCCAGTGCAATAGCCATCTTTCCAATCAATATGGCATGTTTATTAACATTATTACGTTCAACATGTTAATCACTCAGTGTGTTCTGAGAACTGTGATATAAGGCTAAGGACAACAGACTATGATGATTTCAGGAGGTCAGGGGAAAGGTGACATTTTAAACACATTGTCACAATTCCATATAACAAATTCAGTGATGTCAGTAAATTGGAACACAGAGAAGAAACATCAACCTAGCCTAGCCCAAAAACTCTCCAGAAGAGAGGATACAAATACTAAATCTTAGAGGACTAAATCTTGGCAAAGAATTGGGGGAAAGGGCAAAGGAAGGGATGGGAATCATGTTCTAGGAAAAAGGAGCAATGAGAAATGGCACCAAAATGAGAGCACATTGTTAATTCAGGGAACTGTAAGTCATTCGTATAGGCAAGACATAGTGAATGTATGATGGCTGGGGACAGTAGGAGATGGTGCTCAAGTTGATGCTAGAACAGAAAGTAGAAGCCAGTTTATGAAGTTTTTAAGGAGTCTGAACTTTATCCTGAAGGCCCAGAGGAATCATCAAAGGATATTAAACAAGTGAATGATATGATCAAATTTGAAATTTAAAAAGAGCACTCTGATAGAATATACAGAATTAGAGGTTGAGAGACCCTTTAGAAGGCTAGCCCAGTCATTTAAGCAAGAAATTACAAGGGTTTAAACCAGGGCAGTAACAGGATGGATGGACATATTAAAGAGGTACAAAAGTAGGTCTTGGTAACTAACTGGATGTGTGCCCTGAATGAAAAAGAATCAAAAATGACTCCTAAGATTCTGGCTTTGGTAACTAGGTGGATGGTGGTACCATTCTCTGAGATAAGAAACAGCAAAGGAGCAGTTTGGAGAAGTAGAAGAGGGGATGGTGAGTTCAGTTTTGAACACGTTGATCTGGGTTGACACATTAAAACTAAATAATGATTTAAGAATCTTCAATATGGAGCTGACACCATGGGACTAATTAGGATTACCAAGGATATAATGAAAAGTGAGAAGGAAAGCTTGAGGAGGGCACTCATTGTTGAGGAATAGATAGACAAAGAGAAGCCAACAAAGGAGACTAAAAATAATCAAAAGAGACATGGGAGTGGTCAAGAAAGCCAGGAGAAGAGATGAGTAGAAGGCTGGCGTGATCAGCCATGTTGCACGCTGTGAAGAGACCATTTACAATCAAGATTGGAAAATATTCATTAAATTTGAAACCTAGTGACTTGGTAAGCACAGTTTGAGTATAGTGATGGGGTAAATTGCAAATGGAGCCATAAATGGGAAGAGAGGAAGTTGAGAGAGCATCTATGCACCACTCTTTCAAGGGGCATTTTGGGGAAATGAATATTTATTTCCCATGTCATTTTCTAAATAAGACAGAATTTATTTACATTTGATTTTCTAAATTCTTCATCAAACAGAAGAAATTTCCCATAAGCATATGCTTTCTTATTGAACAGGGGTCATCGTTATGAATATTCATGCTTTAAAGGATTTTAGTAATAATCCTGAATAACACTAAATTGCCAGGATTTTCTGGTAAATGTTTTTATTACTCCTGTACAACTGTCAGCAGTCAGGTCTTAACAGCTATCAATCAGTCTGCTTCTAGGAACCCTGATGTACTGTTTCTAATCTGCTGTTCACTTCAGCCTCAAGCAAAACTCAATATTGCCAGAAGTAAATGAACTATTTTTAGAATAACCTTTTAATATTGATGTTTAAAAATACATCAATATGTTTTAATCATAAGGACAAATCTGTTCTTATTTACAGGGTAAAATGGCATAACGTGACTAATTTCTACCTCTCTAAATTTATTTTTTGCCAATTTCTGTCCATACATACTACACTCTTCAGTGCCTTCAACTCATTCATTCATTTCCTCGTTCATCCATATAGTCACTTATTGAATAATTATTGATCTTCTGTTTTTCAACACTGTGCTAGGTAATGGTGATAAGAAAATGAATGAAATACAATTCCAACCCTCAGAAAGCCAATGTCTTGTAGAGACGCTCTGATGAACAGATAACTCCTGCCCAGCCGGGAAAGGGGTATAAAACTATAGCAGAGTGGATAATGTCAAAATATTTATAGTTTCTAAAAAGCAGCATGCTCTTTCTTACCCATTATTTACACATGCTTTTCATCGGCCTGGAATTCTCCCCAACCCCTTATTCTTCTGGCAAACTCTTATTCATTTTTCATGTTTCAAATCGACCTCTAGTTGTTAAGCTTCCCTGACACAACTCCTCTACACCTAGTAACATTTGCAAGTTTCAAACACAGACTTGTTTCCTTCCATAAAGACAAATGTAAATTATCTTTTTGTCACTGTTTTAAAGTCTAGGTTTTATTATTATTCAGGTATGATCAGACCAACAACAGCTCAAAAGATGATTGCCATTGAAAAGATAGCTTGTTACTCACAGTTCCCAAGAGTAAGGGGCATGGCATATCACACAGCCACACAGGGAAGCACCAGGGTCTGTCAGGAGGCAGAGAAAATCAGGAGGAAATGTGGGCAAGAGACTTCACTGTGGAATGGGCAAGGCAGGGTAAGGTTTAGGATTGGCTAGTTTGAATAACTTGGGCTCTGGGGCATATAATCTGTCCCTAGTTGCCTGGTACTTGGCCCTGGGGTGATTAGGGCAGAGAAATAGTGTCTCAAGTGTGAAAGCCTCAATAAAGAAGGTGGTTGGTTTGCATATGAATGGCACCCTCTCAAGCCAATCCTTTACCAGATCTAAGAAGTAGTTAGCTCTGGGAGGCACAATCTCTCCAGAGTCAGCAAGGCCCAGGATGTCAAAACATCAGAATAAAAAGACATGCTTAATGCAGTTACTACACTGAACTTCCTCTCAAAATAATAATACTAGCTACTTTTTAGTAGCTACTATTTATCGCAAACACTAAATTAAACACTGCTTTTCTTTATCCTTTCCTCTTCTCTCTTTCCCTTCTCTTTTCTTCCTCTCCTCTCCCTTCTTTCTTTTCTTTAACAGATATTAATCCAAAGTCTATTTTAAGTGCTTATTTTCTCATGCAATCTTCACAGAATCCTAGGAAGTAGAAAACACTAGTCTTATTTAGTAGACGAAGTCATTGGGCATAAAACGATTAAATAACTTCCTGAGGTCACATAAATCACAGGCAGCAGATATGATATTCAGAATAAGCCCTGTTTCATTCCAAAGTCTATATGCTTAAACATTATGCTAGGCATACAATATGTGCTATCACACTCCTAAAAGTTTGACATGTTTGAATCTAAGTATCAGCCACCCACCAACCTGAGAACTGAATTGGTTTGTCAGTTAGACTCAGAAAGTATTAAGTACTTGGGAAACGGCAGCGACACTTCATTCATTCATCCAACAAATATTTATTGAGCATCTGGTTTCTAGACTAAGTTCTATAATTTATTAATTATGTGATATTGAGGAAGTCATTTAACCTCTCTAAGCCTTGGTTTCCTAAAATGCAGGTAGTAATATTAACCATGCTAATAACAAGCTTGTTTTGTTAATCAAAGTGGATATAGAAAAATATTTTGCAACTTACCTATATAATAAGCATATATAATTTCTAGGCCTTGACCACCAACCCCATGGCTGAGAAAAACGTAAGATCAGAATTTCCAAGTTCAGTGACTTCTGGGTGATGAACTACATCTCTGTGTGAACCAAATAAAAATTTGCTGTTGATGAGCATCCAGTTGGACATTCTTGTCCTGGATGACATCCTAATGATACAGTACATCCCTGGGTAATTCAAATCTTAATTTTATTACAGTGAAACTTCAAGTCCTCTCTCATTTGCAGGTCAGGGCTATATGTGGAAAACATGGATTATATCTGACTTTGAGTCTCCTGGAAACACTGCTTAGCCATCAAGATTTGGGTTACCAAGGTGAAATAAAGTAAGTTGATTTTTTATTCACATAGTCCTCTAACAGGATATCAAACACAGAGTAGAAATTTTATGTGCAAAACAACAAATTTCATCACACCTAAAAACAGAATTAAAAAAGGTTAGCTTATATTAAGACCAAAGGTTCTTCTTAGCCATAGAAAAACAAAAGCAGTAAGCTTCCCTTTCTAGCCATTATAGACTATCAATAACCATTCTACTTAAACAACTAAAACATAGGACAAACTATGAAGCAATGGTTTTCAGACATTGGACAGGAGGCAGCACTGAGCAGTGATTCTTGAGAGAAGAAAAACAAATGAGGTAAGCTCAGCTTATTGAACAAGAAGGGGAAATTCAAACTGAGCCCAGCCTTCTCCTTGAGCTAAAGAGATAGAGTTTGGAGTTCAGGAAGGCCAAGGAGTCTAGAATGCAGAGTACAGAGTGCCAAAGAGGAGAGATCCTCAGAGAGTTCTCTCTGGAGTTTTCCAAACAGTTGCCCTAAGTCTTCATGTGAGTACTGGCTAATGTATGCATTTGAGGAAACTACCCAAGCCCAGAGAAAGAAACACCAAAAGAAAGAGGTAGAAAATGCTTAGATCTCACACAGGGTTGGGTGTAGTTCATATTTTCACAAATAAGAGAGGAACACATGTGGCATTGAATTAGAGTCCTCTGAAGGGTATTATTCTGTAGTGAGGCCAAATTACCCAGACAAATTAACAAATATTAAGAGCCCTAATAAAGCTTAATCAAATGGTTTCCAATTTACTTAAATACACCCCTAAAATTTCTAAAGGAATAAAAAATATATATTGAAAAATAAAAAAATGTAAAAGTCACAATTTCTGGCATTTATGCAAAAATTACCAGGCAGGAAAAGTAAAATTATTAGAAAAGAACTAATTAATTCAAGCAAGTTCATAAACAACCAATAGAAATATTCGACAAGGGCATTAAAAGGGTAATTATAAACATACTTCACTTGTTCAAGAAGGTGTATGAAAACATGAGCAGAATGAGAGAGATGGAAGATATAGAAAAAGACCCAAATGAAATTTGTAGAGATGAAAAATACGATGTCTTGTCCACAAAACCAATAACCTCAGTCTAATAATATGCTTTTAAATAACCTATGGTCCAAGAAGAAATCACAAGAAAAAATTAGAAAATATGTTGAACTGAATTAAAATGAAAACACAACATACTGGTAATCTTTGGTTTTTCTCTTTGCTCAGATTTTATATTTAGTCCATCAGTAAATCAACTCTATGTTCAGAATATGTCCAGAATCTAGTCACTTCTCACCAGCTCTATTGTTACTTAACACCCATTCAAGCTACCATTATCCCCCTCCTGGATTACTATACTAGCTTCTAACTGAACTCTGCTTCTCCCTTGTCCTTAGTTTATCCTCAATACAGCAGCTACAATGACCTATTAAAACCTAAAATAGTTCCTGTCGTTGTTTTGCTTCTAACAGCAAGGGCGCCTGATTTCACTGAGAGGGAAAAAACAAAATCAAAGTCCTTACAAAGGGTTCTACGTGATCTGCTCCCTCATCACTACTCTGGCTCCATCTACAACTTCCTTTGCTCATTATGTTCCAGTCACAACTTGTCTTCCTCAAACACATTAAGCACTCATTCAACTGAATACCTATCCTCTAAATGTTTCCTTGGCCTAGAATGCTCTTTCCCCAGATATTTTCATGCTAACTCCTTCACCTTCAAGTTTTCACTCAAATATCACCTTGTCAATGAAGCCTACACTAACCACCCTATTGAAAATTGTAGTCCCCCAGCCATATGTACCCATAACTATTTTTCCTTTTGCTGTCTTCTATACAGTTACCAACTTCTAATGTATTTGGGAATTGGCTGATGCCTGATGTTCATTGTTATTATCTGTCGATTTCTGATAGGCTATAGACTATAGCAGTGCCATAGGGCAGGCAGGGTTTTTGTTGTATTCATTGATGTAATCCAAGTGTCCAGAGCAGTGCCTATAACATAGTAGGTATTCAACAAATATGGAATTGAACTAGAGGAGGAATAATTCTCAAAATATTCTGAAGGATATAGATGCATGAATTCTGCCTAGCCCATAGCACATGGTCAAATTGAAGAAAACCTTCCCTAACCACCTCCTCAAAACCACGTCCATTGTCATTATATTTCCTAGCACTTATCACTATCTGTAATTATGTATTTATTTGTATGATTTGTTAGTTTATGTTTAGTGAGCTCCATGCAGGTAAATAACATGACTGTTTTCCTCACATTATTTATATTCTCGACATCTTGTAGGCTGGTACTTAGCACATGGTAGGTACACAGTAAAGATTTAATTAATTTATTTATTTAACGAACATTTCTTGAGCATGTGCTACTCTAGTCATTGGGAATATAGATATGAATAAAACAAAGCCCCTTTCCTCATGAAGCTTGTGTTCTAATTGGGAAGAGAAACAAGCTGGAGTATGTGACATATCACATGGTGATACGAGAAGTGCAGAAAAAATAAAGAAGGGTAATAGTTACGGGAAACATCAATTGATAAATAACTGATGATAGAAGGTTGAGCTTAGCCAATGAATTTCCACTAGACCAGCTCAGAACATGGGAGTTTTCCTTCTCTGAAATCTTGGGTGTGGTTGGGTGAGGGAGGTGGTTAAGCAGCAAAAATAGAGAAGTAGGCTAAGAGCCGAGTAGAAAACCAATAACCTAAAACTGAGAGTCCCCAAAAGGCAACAATATAAAGGAAAAAAATGCAAGCATCAAAGCTCATATTATACCTGATATAAAGTATACTTGATTAAAGTTGTTCGGAACCAAGGTTCTAGGAATCAGATGTGAGAATAAGAGTGAATGGGAAGCAAATGAGGTTAGGCAATTTATATCAATATTCTCGACTTCCCACTATTTTATGTGAATATCAGAGAAACACACTGATTGTTTATTTCTGTCTTTGACCTTTGAATGTTCAAGGACATCAAAACCAGTGAAGAATTGCACATATAATTGATAAACCTGTTTCATCCTTAAACTTTAGTCATTGTCTAAAGCTTCTTCTGTTGAATTAAATCCATTCTGTTAAGGGCTTTGTATGCAAACCTATATCCTTAAGAGATTAAAGATGCAATTTAGACACACATTTTAGGAGCTGAATGCACGAATCATTATTTTAGTACATATTGTCCATTAATCTGCTGTTCAACTGGGAACCCATTTGGAATGTGGCTGCTTGCTAATTAGCAGGATTCTAGTGCTGAGCGGCTTCCTGATTAAATGTCCTTTAGAATCAATAAAACATCAGGAGGGATTATGGTGATGTGGGATTAGCCCCATCTAACCAAATAAAATGAGTTGTGTTCTCTACTTAAACTGTCACGTTGCAAGAGCTGATGAGACGAGCAATTTCATGAATGCTGTTGCAAAGTTGTTTTTTTGTAATTTTTTTTTTTTTTGTAACATTAAGATTTTGTTTTTTGCTACTTGCCTACCAATTAGCAGAGACATTAGTGAATGACTGCCAGGGTAAGGCGATTTTGAGAAAGACTTGATTACGGTTTCAAATCTCTCCTCTGAATCACCCTTATGTAAAATGAGCTCAGGTTCTGTTGGATGGAAATTATTATCCCTGTTCTTGGCCAGGAACATGTAAGTCAGAATTAGCATTTAATGTTTCTGTGTGACTTTGCAATAAATGGTAATTAAGGAGGGCAGAGCGAGAACAGGAGGCAAACTAATACACTAAAATTGTATTGGCAAAATTAAATGCTTCAAACCCAGTTTAAAACACAGGCACACAAGCCAAATTGTGTTGGGGTAGGGGATAAATAATGAAGCTGCTATGGAAGCTTCGTGAATAGAGTGGAGCAATTGACACAGCCACAAGTAGGACTTATCATACACATCTGGCCCATTATTGAGAGTGCAATTAGGTTGAAAAGGACTGGTTTGATAATCCCAGGAACAACCAGAGGGTTTTAGGAGATAAAGGAAACATGAGGTGTCTGATTCAGCAATTACTTTTTAATGAGAATAGGAAAATTGTTAGGCAGTGAGCTATTAGAGATGTGGTTTGGATCTAACCGTTGGTTCAGTCTTGGAAACCGTACCTGGCTTTTAAGAGTTCATTAACTCGTCTTCTCTTCCAGAAGCCCATAATTCATATGGGGTAAGGATAATAATAATAATAATAATGGTTATTGTTATTATTAATAGCCAACATTTTTATAGTGCTTACTATATTCCAGGAATTGTTTTATGTGCTTTATAAATATTAACTCTTTTAATCTTTGCAAGTGCCCCCCTGAGGTTTAGGTACTATTATTTTTCAAACGAGGAAACTGAGGCACAGAGGGGCTAAAATCAATATATAACTGATCATCAAATTCATCAATAAGGCTAAGTCAAATGCAGGCTGTCTAGCTTCAGGGTCTTGGCTCTTAATACACACACTGACTCTCCTACAAGTCCTGTGAAACAAGTTTACAGGATGGGGGTGAGGCTCAGGGGCTTCAGGCAAACTGACTGAGTTCCGGAGCTGGCTCCACACTTGGGCTTGATGCTGAACACAGCCCTGGATTTGAGAAGCTTAGTATTTCCCGCTCTTTCCTCTAGGACCCAGGAGAGGTGTGGGATACAGATACAAAAGTGGGGAGGCTTTTAAGTTCCAGGAGCAGGTATGATCCACAGGAGCCCCAGGCTTGCAGGTAACTCCTCATGGGTTTGCAACTTCCACTAGCCATGTGGCCCCCAGGCATGCGGAAAGGCAGCACGAGCTCAGGAATCACAGAGGGCGAGATGGAAATCATTGCTCTGAAGTGCACTGCACTGGTTTTGGGAACGTGGGCAAGTAACTACCTTTTGTCAACTGTTATTTTCCATCTGTCAAATGGAAAAAGAATCTTTTTCTTTGGATTTGAGAGTTGATTGCCTGTGTATCAGAGAAGCTCTGTGCTTCTCAGAATTAACTGGAAGGGGGGAAATACAATTTAGGCTGCATGACCAAGAAGCTGAAAGCCAAGGAAGATGGCACAGTTAAAGGAGCACCCCAGCACCCGAGTTAAATAACGTGACCAAATAACTTCCTGACCTAAACGTGTAAGGGATCGACGCATGCGCACCTAACATGCCCGAGGCATGGGGCTAGATGTTTTACATGGCTTATCTCTTTTCATTCTCCCAACAGCCCCATGAGGAAACTGAGGGGCAGGTGAGAAAACTGAGGTTCAGAGATCTTAAGTAAATTGTCCCAAAAGTTGGGCTTCTTTGAATCTTTGTTCCTGTTATGGGCTGAATTGTCTCCCCACACCCACCCTGATTCATATATTGAAGCCATAATCCCCAGGACCTCAGACTATGACTATATTTAGAGATACAGTCATTAAAGAGTTCACTGAATTAGAATGAGGTCATTAGGTCAGGCTCCAGCTGACTGATGTCCTTATAAGAGGAAATGTGAACACATAGAGAAAAGACCAAGTGAGGACATAGCAAGAAGGCAGCTATCTTCAAGCCAAAGACAGAGCCTCAAAAGAAGCCAAACCTGCTGACACTTTGATCTTGAACTTCTAGCTTCCAGTACTGTGAAAAAATTAATTTCTGTTGTTTAAGCCACCTAATCTGTGGTATTTTGTTATGGCAGCCTGAACAGACTATGTAGCTCCTAAAAGCTAACAGCCTCCTCCAGTCTCCCTCCCTGTCTCCTCCTTCTAGCATATTTCGTATCTTCTCAGCTGAAGTAGATTACAGGATTCTCAAGGAACCGGCTAGAATGATTCAACTCTTCAAATCAAGGCACTCAACCTATGAGTCTAGCAGTCTGAAGAGAGCGTGCTCTTTAGCCCTGTTCTACAGTGGGTCTCAGCTGAGCTCAATGGGACCTGTAGGAACTAACCAGGTGAGAAATGGGGGAGAGTATTTCAGAGAGAAAAGGAACTGTATGTGCCAAGACAAAAAAGTGAGCAAAAGCATAGCAAGTTTGGACAACTACAAACTGTTGTTATGACCAAAGCATACGTTTCACAAGATGGAGGAAGGTAACGGGCTTGGGAAGTAAGCACCAGCACCCCTTTGATTTAAGCCTGTATGAAGCTCAAAACAACACGTCATCTGTAATTAACTTCATCAGGATTACAAGGGTGTTTCTATGATATAGCCTACATTTGTGTGTTTGGAATGGTTAGCTTTTGTTTTGTTTTGATATATAAGACTTTTTGTATAAAATGTCATTTGCTTCACAACACCTGATTACAATTCCAATGAAGAAATAAAAAGGCAAAAAATGCACCAGTAGCAAAAACTCAGAGTCACCTTAGTGCCAGAATCTAGAAGGAATTGATACTACCTATAAATAAATAGAACCTGGAAATGAATGAGTTGGTTCCCCAAGCTTTGCCCTGCCTAACTAAAAGACGTACAGAAGACAGAAAACATTGCCCCTTCACCACAGCCTTCCCCTTGATTTGTAGACCCCAAGTCTTAACCAACCAGAAAATAACACAGGTGCTCCTTTCTGTAGCAGCCTGAGTACTGTTACCCCCCTCCTTCCCCTATCCAAGGATACACACATATACACTTACCCACTGTCAACAAAAGGTCACTGCCACCAATCTAGTGCCAATGGGAGTCCCCAGTCTGGGGTGTTGTAAAAAGGAGAAACGTTATTTAGGTAAACAGTTTGCAAACCAGGGAGATACAGCCTCCAAAGGAAACTGGAAGTGCTCTGCACTGAGACAAAGACTGGCTTATATAGAAAAAGTCTCCACCCAGGTCCCTGATTGGTCCATTTCTATGCAAATGAAGAATCCAAATATACACAGTCTGATTGGTCCAAATAGCACTGTCGTGCATTCTGATTGGTCATTAAGGAACCATTCTGATTGATCAGTTAAGATGCAAATGAGTCTATAGCTATGCAGTTCCGATTGGATGGTCAGGTCTCAGCCTACTGGTTGAAAAATGATTCAGGAACTGCCTTATAAAGGTTGGTTTAGCTGGCAGGAACACAGTGCAGGAGGCCTGGCAGCTAGTCTGTGGCTTTTTCCCTGATATGTGTGTGGCATGCATGAGAGGCTTCCGCCAGCAATGGCTGCTAGACCCTGGTTATGAATTTGAGCCTAATTAGCCACAAGGTGTCCTTCATGGCAGGATACTCCTTCTTCGGGTTAACACCACACACTACTTTTCAGTATGTATGCAGAGAGCACAACTCCCAAAAACTGAGCATAGCAGAATGTTGAAGGGAGGGAGGTGGGAAGGGAAAAAGCTGGCTGTGGTGTCTTTACCTGGTGAAGCATAATTCCTGAGAATAAAGTTGTGTGGATTGGAGCAAGGGGAGAAATCCCTGGTAATTGTATATGTTGAGGAGTATATTGATTATGGCATGCTATATTAATTTAGTTTCTGATATCCAACAGGTGTGGTGAGAAGATCCCACCCCTGTGGTAGTTACAACCGAGGGACACCAGGCAAATGCCTGAGAGGCACCAGTCATCCAGGCATTGGTGACAGTTTCCACCTGCCCTTTAACTGCAGGCCTAAATGAGCAGAGGGTAGGGCTAAGGGAAGTCTACACAATTCACCTGTCATGTTGTGCTGAATGTGAACAATTCCTCATTTGACCCTGAATAAAGAGAAAACCCAATATATGCCTGATTTTATAAAACAATGCAAACATGAAGAGAGAATCATGATCCTGCAAACTCCAAATAACATCAAACTTTTGAAAATAATTTATTCTAGAAACTAGGGAACATTTAAAACATCATCCGTGTTCTCTATAAGGTATGAAAAGCCATGTCCTCTATTGAAATGAATTGGAAAGTAATAAGTATAATGAAATTAAAAGTCTATAAAAATGAAATTTAAACAGCACAAAAAGTGACAAGAAGAAATTTTAAAAACCTTAGGGAAATCTGGATAGTTTCAAAGAAATGAATACTTCTACAGCAGAATTAATGGAAGCCAGGATTCTAACTGTGTGGTGGTGGATGTTAACCAGACTTATTGTGGTGATCATTTCACAAAACTCTATACACATATCAAATCATTTTGTTGTACACCTGAAACTAGAATAATATTATGTAAATTGCATCTCAACTAAAAATTTTGAAACAAGGAAATTTGAAAACTGCTATATATTTGAGGATATGAAGGAATTTAAGTTAAATGTTTACATCAGCAAACCTTTTCTATAAAGGACCGGAGTGAGTGTTTCAGGCTTTGTGTGTCTACAATCTGTTGCAACTACTAAACTATGTCATTGTAGCCTGAAAGCAGCCATAAATAACATGTAACTAATGGCTGTACCTGTGTTCTAATAAAATGTTATTTACAAAAAAAAAAAGTAACCTGGAATTAATAAAAAACAAAATTAACACTGAAAAAAAATCTAATACATAAAAAAAGAACAGAGAAGAAAATAAGAAAAAGATAGTAGATATAGAAGAATAAGAATAGAGATTGAATTCAAGAAGCCTTGGTATTGTAGAATAAGAAGAAACTAGAAAAACTGGACAAGAAGTAAAAACAAAAGTGAAAACTGAAGAAACTTTGCTGAGATGGGGAAAAGAAAAAACCCTCTGTGTACAGATTGAAAGGATTCACTATCATCCAAACTGAATTAAGAAAAAAATGTATCCATGTCAATCCTGACAAAGCTTTTCTATTACAAAGACAAAGAAAAATATTTAAGGATCCAGGCCAAAAAATAATAAAATTAAACCAAAGCAAATAAAGGAAAAAAAATTAATTATAAATGAACAAAAATCAGACTGACCTCATACTTCTGCAATAATAAATGTCAGAAGACAGCGGAGCTTTGTTCATGAAATTCCAAAGGGGGAAAAATGTAACTGAAGCCAAGTTATATTATATTCATATGTAACACTACATAGTACAATGGTCAAGGACTGAGTTTGGAGTCAGACAGCCAGGGTTTAAATCTTGGTTGCCCCATTGATCGGTGGCCTTGGGCAAGTTATTTACATGTCTCATAAAGTAGTTTTTTCAATTAAATGAGATAAGGAGCACGAAGTACTCAGAATGCTCACTGAAGGCCGTTTTAACTTCATAAATTCAGAGGAAGTTTCAAATTTGAACTCAGATCTGCCTGACTCTAGAATCAGGCTCACAGACCTTGTCCTCCAGTCCTCATTTCTTTGACTTGATATTGGGAATTAGGCACCTGCCTCTGTGATTAGAATTATAGTGCATGTTTTGGCAGCCAGAAGCCAGTCTCACATTTAAGTTAGCACTGACTTTTTGAAGGTCCTAGTGTAGTGTGAAGAATATGGAAGAAAGAAAACATTTTATTAGAAGGATCTCAAAAATGGTATTGGCATAAATGGAAATATCAATGGATCTGGGGTTCTGTTGTCACACTGTTGTTTTTCAAAGGGTCAGAAGATGTTTTAGACATAAGCCTGGCCCGCCTAAGAGGGCCTGGAAATAAATTGCAAGAAGTGTAAATGACAGGAGTTACTTTATTGCAGTTTTTTTCCATATCTGTGCTAATATCAGACTCTTATATGATTATTATTTATTGAGGGACTATGTCACTGACTTTCTCTTGCCTGCCTAGGCCTTTGCAGCTAATATAATCATTAGCTTATCTGTCTTGTGGCTCTGGATATCTATGCCTTATCTATTCATATGCCCAAAAATGAATGAAGCTCTGGAGGCCATATTTTCTATACCAACCAAAGAACTTTGCTGATTTGTGACATGTACAGGAAAAGTTTTATGACATATAAGCTATTAATTACATATTAATGAATTGCTTTTATTTAAAGAAAATAAAATCAGATGACATTAGAACTCTTCTAGAAAACCCAGGACATACATCTCACAAGTTGCTCTTTATTTTTGCTTAAATTCTGATGGGAAAGAAGGAGATAAAAATTCTTATCAGTTACAATTTGGTTACTAGCAACAGAAACTGCCTTTTGCTAACATAAACAAAAAAAAACAAAAAAATATATATATATTTATCTATCTATCTATCTATCTATCTATATCTATCTATCTATCGATAGATAGATATAGATAGATAGATAGATAGATAGATAGATAGATAGATAGATAGATAGATAGGGACAGACAGAGAGAGAGAGACAGACAGAGAGAGAAGAAAGGTTATGGAATTAGCACACAAAGTTGGGGAAAAATAAAACTTCATGAAGTACCAAACCAAAAATTATGATAGCTACAGAGAGTGGGAGAGAGGGAGGAAGAGAAACAGGGAGGGATGGAGAAAGTGATGGATAGATTATTAATTAGACAAGGTGGGTCACAAATCTACCTAGGGAAGGGTATGGGACCTTGACTGTAGTCCATTACCCCAGGGAAGAACATATTTATATATAATTGGAGGATGGATGAATGCTGGGCAAGCAAGTATGAGTGATTTTTTACTACCAAAGAGTTCCTAAAGTATTTGTAAGATTTAAATGACTCCCTGGTTGTCACATGCACACATATTGTTCAATGCAATTTGTGCTTAGGGACTTCACTAAATATTGTCTATTTGCACTCAGCACGCATTTCTATTCCCTTCTATGTTCTTTCCTTTGTTGCAATACTTCCCATACTTGGGAAGGCTAAAAAGAATATTTCCAAAACTCCCTTGACACCAAGGTTCTGGAATTGATTTAAGTTCCACCAGTGAGATGCAATTGCATGAGATTTGAAAGACAGGAAGGGGTGGGGAGGGTGGCAGAGACATTTTAAGTATGTATTTATTTTCCTGCACTGGTAGCAATTCCAGATCCAGGCAGGCATCAGTTTTTCCAGTGGTCAAAATGCACTTTGTATTGCCTACTCAACATCCTCATGGTCAGGAGCAACTGAGACATCAGGCAGGATTTCTTACAGTTTCCTGGTTTCTGGACTATTTCTACTGAAGCCTGACCCTGAACCTAGCAGCAGATATAGACCTCCATTCTACCAGTTCTTGCAATCATTTTGTGAGCACCAAATTCCATATATTAAAGCCCTTTCTCACAGAGATGCTTAAAGGAGTTTCTGTTTCCTGCATTGTACCCAGGATGATACAGGTATCAAAAAGTTCCTTCAAAACTATCAATATAGGGCCGGCCGAGTGGCGCGATGGTTAAGAACTGGCTTGGGACGCCAGAGGGCCCCGGTTCAGATCCCACATATGAGGGCCAGTGACACTGC